>NC_051159.1:91148312-91308311 GCF_013339745.2 Dermacentor silvarum
AATGAAGCTTGTTAACTTCCCAGAATTTCCCTGAGCGAGCATTTTTCTGGGACCAGGTTTTAAAGCATGAAAATTCACGTGTGTTCTTTTCGTACGTGTCCTCACTTTTGTCTAAGTCCGCGTTTTACTAAGTGCGATACTTTTAACTGAGTTCTCTACAGATAGTTAGCTTCGACTGGTGACTCACGCCACATAAATAATAAATTATTATGCAGCCATACTGTTTAAAAGCAATGGAAACATTGGCACCCGCTCACAGCCCTGCTACAAGTGCTTAGTGCTTGGTCCAGTATTCGTAGATTTCCCGCAGTATATTGTAACGAGTGCGTCACCACCACAATTTTATGAAGACAGAGAAACATCCATCTTCATTGCGTCTTCCGTTATGACAGCCAGGAAACTCAAAAAGGCAGAATGGCCGGTGACGGCGAAAATGCGCTTGGAGTGTCCATATAATTGGTATCGCAATAAAACGCGTATACCTAAGAAAGCTAAAAATGGAAACGATTTGAACTAACGGTGTGCTACGCTATACACGATGTGTAAGGGTAAAGGAATCGAGGAGAAAAAGAGATACAGTTTCGTGAGGTATACTGAACGCACCGCACAATACAGATAATTGCGTCATTCCAGTTTAAAATCCACTTGGAGCGGTAGCTCCACATTTACGCCCTCTACTGTTGTGGCTACGGTTCCAGGATCTTTGTCCATGAGGCCTCTTGAGTCCAGTGCGTGTACGAGGTCTACATAAATAGGTGCTCGATTGGGAAATAAATGTGCTCAATGGTCTCCTGAGATCCACAACATTCGCGCACTTTGGTGAACTAGCCCCCCAAAATTGGAAACAACACGCACTCGTAAGCGATGCTTCCAGCCTTAGGCAGTGCAGCAACGTTCAATAGCAGCTTTGAGAGCTACCAAAACACAGTGCTATCTTACGAGCGAGTAAACGATGGTACCTTGCACCACCGGTGCTCCACAACAGAATTCGAACCAACCAGGCCAATAAGAGAGCACGAACAAGTACACTCGCGAAAATAGAGAATATTATTTGAAGATTGGCGCTGATTATGAGGACGCAAATACATCCCTAAAAGTGCAAACATTCATGAACTTGGGGCCACAAGTGCGAGAATCGTGCAAGTAGGTTGAAGAGGGGCCTTGAAGGCCGACACCAGGAAAACGAATCCCCGTTCCCCAAACACGTATCTAAATAACAGGAAAATGAAAGCAAAAGTTACTGAGGACCAGGCTACGAGACGAAAGAAATCAATTTCAAGAAGGACAAGAGCACACCGCAACAGCTTGCGAACTAAGTGAAGCCCACGGGAGCAGCGAGAATTCAGCGAGATGTTCAAGTCGGCACCCTTGACAAATGGCAGGATAAACGACATGACTAATGGATATATTTCATCGGAATACGCGGTGTTTTCTTCGGTTCCTTTACGCAGGTTTCGAAAAACTTCAGTTAGGCCCTTTCTTGTTTATGCCGAGGTATATGCGTGCGGGTGGTCGGGGTATCTGCAAGTCCAGGTCACCGCTTTCGCGCTATCTTCGGCTCACACGCTACGTAGCCCTTCCTTCCAGCGGTGTCTTGTGAAGCGTACAGTCTTTCAAGTTCCTCCCACTTATAACAATATATGAATCGTGTGCGCACGGCCAGATTAAGGCCCAACATGAAACAAAACCCAATGTTCGAAAAAAAAAGAAATGGAAAGTACAAAGAAGATATACGATCTGGAGTGGCAAGTTTGAACCACAGATAAAGAATGATGTAACCCAAGCGAAAGTACAACTAGTCTCCTTGTTTTCGAACAAGGGTGTCCAAGCCACCTGGCAAAAGTAGCGTTCCTAATCACGTTGAGGCGCGTGACCTACTATGTACAGGCAATAATGTCGAGGTGCAGCTGAAGTTACTTGCACAAAAGAAAGCCTTGCTGCGAACAGCGAGCAGGAGGGCCGCGATCTTCCGCTAGTGCGGAACAACATTAATGAGACCAAAGCACCTTCCTGAAGTAACCGCGCGCGTTCTTTACGGTATGCTGCAACTCCAAAGAGGTGAAATATTGGCCATAGAATGCACTTCAGAGGTCCTATCTAGAAAATGCACGGTGATTTACTTCGAGCTGCCGAACTCAGAGAACAGAGACCGGGTTGGTTAAAGGAGCTGCGGTGGACGGTCGCCATGCGATTGGGGTGAGTTCTCGGTCGGAGAGATTTTTGAGAATCTCTCAGTGATGCCAGAATAGGTGCGGAAAATATTGCACCAATGGCACACACGGCTGTTCTTTCTTTTAGGGGCGAAGCTCCTTATGGCGGCACCCGTTCCGTCCCCGTCGTAGTAGCAGTAGTAGTGTGTAACCAGTCTGAGAAAAATGAGAAAAAAATTCCGAAGTTGTGTCCGTAGCGCGGAATCGAACCAGGGACTCCTCGCTTCCGAGCGCGCGGCGTTAGCCCACTACGCCACGAAGCGGACATGGACAAACGCACCACGATGGCTATAAATACCCAACATTAACGAAAGGCCGCGTTTCTAGCGCGTTTCTAACGCGTTTGTGCTAGCGCGTTACGGCCCGTGTAAGAAGCTGGTGTAAGACGCTGTGGCCTCTCTACCTTACCTTCAACGCGTTTCGAACGCGCTGCCCAAAGCGGTGGCAAGTCAAGTTCAAGTCGAGGAGCGTTTATGAATACTCTCTCAGAAGTCATGTGATGGCGTCGGCAAACGCGGTGCACGTTCCGGCATGTGTAAATGGCTGCGTAAGACGCTGTGGCCGCTCCCCCTTACTAGAGAGCACTGCACGTTTCTAACGCGTTTGTGCTAGCGTCCCCTTAAGCGGGAGATCCGATGATTCCCTCCGGAGCTTCGCCCACTCATCATCATTCACCTCGTGGATCTGCTGTAATTTTTTTTTAGGGAAGGAGTGCAGCAATCATTTAACGAAGAGGAAACCAAGGAAAGGCATAGAGTAGACAAAGACAGCGCTCAGTATATTTCCTGTTCCCACGGGGCTACGTCTGTATTTCTTGCACTGTTCATCCTAGTCTCATTTTGCGCTGGTTTCCCTAGCGATGCACAACCAACAACCTCCACTCGAAACCAATCCTCGGCATAAAAGCGAAAAAAATCCTTTTTTTTTATCAGAGCACGATCATGACACCAGGTCGTGGCAAATCTACTAGGTTCTTTCCCTCGGGAAATGTTCCACCCGAAGCGGTTGTGAAAAGGGGGAAGTGGGATGATCTACCTGTGTGAGAACTGGATACGAGTGGAAAGAATTCACACTTTTTTCGTGGGATGCACGCAGCACTGGGCTTAAGGAAATTCGCAACATGCATAAATAATGCGCACAAAACGCCTGTTGAAAGACAGTTCTTTCACAAGTGAGTCTTGGAAGATCATTGCTTTCCGAAGTTAGGGCATGTCGGTAAATAAATAATTCAAAAGATCAGTCTTATAGCACTCTGTTGTTTTGGCTCCCGTATGATATGAAGACACTTCTTGTTTAATGTTTCAACAAGGTTCAGATAACTCACTGGCGCCTTGTGCACACATATATTACTAAGTGCGCATGCGTGCGCATAACTGAGTTCATGCTTTTTGTCTTAATGCTAAAGTGGGTAAATATGCAGTATCCCTCGTGCAATGAATTGCCTGCAATTTTGTGACTGTCAAGGTGGGCGGCAAAATTTTTTTTAATTGAGACTTGTGTTTTTTTTTTTTCAATCATTTTCAAAGGGTTTACAAAAGAAAAAAATCAATACGACATCCTTGAAATAATGTTTGGACTAACTTTAATAATGATAAAGAATTCTGATACTGCAAGTTACATCTGCTGTTATATTGCAGTATACATTTTTTTTTGAATCCGTGCGTCGCTCATTGCCTAATTATTCACCGATTTCTTGTCACTGAACTAACGTAAAATAAACATTCCGAATTCCTCCACATCGCATCAGTTATTGTCGCAGGTTTTCACTAGACTAAAACTAAACTATATACATTCCACGACAAAGTGCATTACTACTTAATAAATAAACTAAGGATGTCTTCTGCCTAAGCAATAACGCAGCAAAGTGAAAGTTCTTGATATAGTAGACTCACGTTAGATGTAACTACGAAGAAATCCACTGGCTGAGAGACTTTTTGTTTTATTGCGATAGCTATATATGGAGACTTCGAGCGGATTTTTTCCGTCGGCGTCACCATCGCCGTCGTCCTCACCGTCGCCATCGCCGTGAGGTTCCGTATAAAGTCCAAGGGCGATAAATTCGTCATCGCGCACCATATGTGCGAGTGAAAGCGCGCCGGGTATGTGCACTTTCACGGAGAGCGAATGCACGGAGGAGAGCCAACGCGACTTCTTCCGTCGGGCGAAAGGCCGTGGGGGTACGGGAGGGAGGGAGGGACATGGCATGACAAGAACTTTATTTCAGTCCTGAGGAACTAAGATCTAGGCGAGCCGAAGGCTCCCCCAGATTAAGTCGGTGGCTCCGCCCACGATGGGACCGGGAGACCAAGTCCCGTCGCGATGTCGTGGGCCCTCTGGACAGCCTGGTGTTGGATTTGAAGATTGCTGCTCTTGAGCGATTCCTCCCATTGCTCTTTCGTGATGGGTGGAGAGGCGTTAAGGGCTGGGCACAACCAGAGCATGTGATCAAAAGAGCATGAGTCATGACCACATTTGGAGCACGACTGTGAATGGTCAGGGTCTATCCTGTTAAGGGACCGGGGAGTGGGATACGAACGGGTTTGCAGAAGTCTGAGTGTGCTAGCCTGAGGTTTGTTCAATTTGGGGTGGGGGGGTGGAAATTTCCTCCTGCCGAGACGATAATGGGAAACAATTTCGTGGAAGGTACATAATGGATCTTTGTGGATGTTGACCTCGTTCCGAGCCTGGCTACCCCTGACAGCGCGGTACGTGAAATCGCGCGCTATCCGGTGGGCCTGCTCGTTAGGATTACATCCGAGCGGGTTAACTGAGGCATCTATATGGGCTGGGAACCACGAGATGTGGTATCCTCCTTCGCTGCTCTCCCGATTTCTTTGAAGTGCTTTGTTCACAATATGGTTCGCCTGTTCAGACACTAGTGCAGCCGAGAAGGATCTAACTGCTGTGCGTGAGTCCGAGAAGATGATAAGGGGAACTTTTGCGCTGTGAAAAGCCAGAGCGATCGCCGCTTCCTCCGCCACATGTGCAAACATAGTATAGACAGAAGCTGCATTAAGCAGGTTGCCCTCCGCGTCTACAACCGAGACAGCGAACTTATCCCCACTGTCATATCTGGCAGCATCGACAAAGAGGGCCCCTAGTTTGTGCTGATTGATCTTTTTAAGGATCGACTTGGCTCTCGCGAATCTTCTACCCTCGTTATGCACTGGGTGGATGTTTCGCGGTACGGGGTCAACCATGATGCGAGTTCTGGCTTGCTGGGTCAGGCTAATTTTGGTCCCCGGTTCATGTCTGGGTTGGATACCCGCTTCTTCTAAAATTTTGATCCCTGGCTTAGAGGACGACAATCTCATTATTTGAGCCACTGTGTGAGCTTCTATTAGCTCATCGATAGTGTTGTGGAGTCCTAGCTCCAGCAGCTTCTCGGTGCTCGTGGACTGCGGAAGGCCGAGCACGCGCTTGATACCGGTTCTGATTAGAGAGTCGAGTTTGGCCTTTTCCGCCTTACCCCAATTAAGGTACGGCCGCGATGTAGGTAACATGACTTAAGAAGAATGCCTGGTAAGCTCTGAGCAGATTGTCCTCTTTGAGACCGCCTCTCCGATTTGAGATGCGGGCTAAAAGTCTTAGGACATTACTAGCCTGTCCAGTGAGCCTGTTGAGGGCCGTCGAGTTACAGCCCTTAGCATCAATGTGGAGACCTAGAATCTTGATCGAGTCCATCCTTGGTATGGGATGTCCATTCTTAGCTCGAATTTCTATCGGCAGAGTTTTCAGAGGCTCAAGGTTTCTGACCCCTTGTCGGGACTGTCGGTATAACAGTAGTTCTGATTTAGCGGGGGAGAGTTCAAAGCCCGTGCTGGCAAGAAAGTTTTCCGTTGCCTCCAACGCGCTTTGTAACGAGTGTTCGAGGGAGGGAGGGGGGGGGGGGGTGATGCTGTGCTACGCCACAAAATTCGTATCTTGCAACCGGGCTCAAGGGGAACTGGCGACTCAATCTCCCACACAAAAGGGGGAAAGCGGAAAGGCAGCCCGGAAGAGAGGCGGGCCCTTCTATTCTGCCAAAAGCGTACATTTGCGCCGATGTGGGCTGTCGCGCGCACCGTATCTTGAAAGCGATCTCAACACGGCTCTGACCGTTCTATGCCCCACCATGTGAAACCCAAACCGAACTCAACATGTGAAAAAAAAAAAAAACGCTGATATTGCTTCAACGTTTCGAAGAAAGCGTTTGTAGTTGTTTGTCAAGGAGCCCATTCTCTCGTTTGCCAGTTTCGAGGTTTCTCCGAAACATGCTTTGTGGACAGTCTTCTGCAGGCTCTCCGGTGTCCTGTTTCAGTTAGGCTCCTAACGCCTTCCGCACCACGCCCATTGGGCATTGTTATACCTTTATCTATGGTGTGAAACGCCGCGTTCGAGACCATCTGCGCCAAACACGGACATACTGCGCTATCGGACGTGAAGGAGGAGAACTATATCTTAGTTTTCTAAGCAGTTCGCTTTTCTCCCGCCAAGTGGTGATTTTTAAACGCGCTCCGAAGTTTCGAGATTGTCTAAGCAGAACGCAAAAATGCCCGGCTCCGGAAACGGCGTGGCGCTTCGAGAGATCGCAGATTTCCCAATTCCGCTGCCCCTGCGGCTGATCTTCTTGATACATCGAATAGCAGGGAGTCAGGACGCTGATTTTTCGGCAGACTTTGAGCCTGAAAGTGACGACGACACAAACCAGCCAGGAACATCGGCGGCCGCTGGCACACCCAACTGTAGTGCTTACAGTTAAATTTTTGTAGCGGAATATCCGTTCAATGGAAAACTTTGGTCTTTTGGAGATAGTGCCTAATAGACGGCAATACATTTTGAATATCTCATAATTGTCGTAACATTTTTAGGGGCGAAGCTCCTTAGGTTGTGGGCCTGCCCCTCCTCTGTAGTATGTCGTAGTAGTAGTAGTAGTAGTAGTCGTCGTTGTAGTAGGTAGCGACGTCTACGTTTATTAAAAAAAAAAGATTCCGAAAGTTGTGTCCGTAGCGCGGAATCGAACCAGGGACCCCTCGCTTCCGAACGCGCGGCGCTAACCACTACGCCACGAAGCGCACATGGACACCTGCACCACGATGACAATAAATGCCCAACATTAACGAAAGACTGCGCGTTTCTAACGCGTTTGTGCTAGCGCGTTACGGCCCGTGTAAGAAGCTGGTGTAAGACGATGTGGCCTCTCCACCTTACCCCCGTATTCATAAACGCTCCTCGACTTGAACTTGACTTGCCACCGCCTTGGGCAGCGCGTTCGAAACGCGTTGAAGGCGGGGGCAAGTCAAGCCGAGGAGCGTTTATGAATACAGGGTTATGGGCGTCTTGCCCTGGAGTTTGAGGTATAGTAGCGGCGCCTGGTGGCGGCGAAAAGCGTCATCTGGGTAGTACCAGCTTGGATAGTATCGAGCCCTGCCTGTGGCGAAGCACGTTTCTAGCCCGCGTTTTGCGTCGATTCGCACTTTTTTCTGCCCTGTTTCGAGTGCGAAAAGGCTCGTCACTTCTCACAGACCATGGCGACCAGGCTGCGAGCTGGCCACAGCCTATAGTTATACGAAAACGGATTCATGATTCGAGACCCGGCCACAGCGACAATTAACAATTCGACCGGTGCGAAGTGGTGAAGTGACCAGGTGTGTGCAAATGAGCACAAATGGTCGGGCTGATTCGGTGACAATTCACTGCCCCACTACGAGCAACACAGGTTAGAGAGTTGAATGTGCTCATCCTTGACCTCAAGCCAACGCGTTGAGGCAGCACAGCAAGGTAGTATTGATTACAGCACATCGTTGTTCGAGCGCTGTCTTTAAAAGCTACATCAAGCGAGCAGCGCACGAGCTCGCGCTGCAGCGTGATTCGCACGTACGTACGTTACTGCGAAATTATATGCATTGCATCAAAAATCAAAAAAGATGGCTGACTAATGGAGTAGCACACGAGGAATAAGGATTATAAACAGGGATAAGGTGCCTCAGAAAGGCCAACGTTTCGATAAGAGGACCTATCTTCGTCAAAGGAGGACCTATCTTGACGAAGATAGGTCCTCCTATCGAAACGTTGGCCATGCATTGCATCAGTTATTTATCAATTGCTAGAGAGACAGAGGGCTGCTACTACAGTGCAGGCATAATTACTTGTCTAGCGGCATGCAGTCAGGAAAGATTGCTGGAGGCCCGCCGTTTCGCGGCATGTCGAAAGACCGCTGTTGTCGCGGCGCGTACGATCGTGCGGACGCTCGAGCAGTTCGTATACCGCGGCATGCTGACAGACCGCTGCCGTCGCGGCGCGTGCCGTCGTGCGCTCGAGCAGTTCCGTACACATGTCTGCTTATCGCTGCTGTGAATTCATTTATAGAAAGAATTTCCTCGCGTTTGTGCGCCTGAATCTAGCAGCGTGCAAACCTTACGTGAAGTTCAGCTTCACACGTGCGTGACTCGCTTCACTTGCGATTGACACCGCGCTAAAACTTCGCCGCTTATTTCTTGAACGGCGTACACGTATTCGGCGTTGCATAATTTCTTGCCTTTACGCAGCATCCCACCCATGTAAATATCTTCGGCGCCCGATATTCGCTGCAAGCCGTGGTACAACACAACGGAAAGTGGCGGGTCCATATTGTAAACATGCTTCCCGAAGCAGACGACCGAGCTTGGTACTACCCAGTTTCGGATTGAGGGCGCTTTCTAGCACCATTTTTGCAGCGCCCCCTGGGCAAGGCAAGAGCCCCATACTCTCTCAGCAGTCATGTGATGGCGTCGGCAAACGCGGTGCACGTTCCGGCATCTGTAAACGGCTACGTAAGACGCTGTGGCCTCTCCCCCTTACTAGAGAGTACTGCACGTTTATAACGCGTTTGTGCTAGCGTCCCCTTAAGCGGGAGATGGTGCAATTATAATGAAGGGCGCTGTTATAAAATAGGAATGACGTCACATATTGCGAGTGTCATTGGTGGAAGTCAATTGTTCGATTTAGTGCGGCGAGACTGGGCGAATTACACGGAAGATTCACGGTTTACCGATGATTCCCTCCGGAGCTTCGCCCACTCATCATCATTCACCCCTTGGATATGCGGTGTTTTTTTGTAGATACCAAGTGTGTCCTTACAAACTTTGTTAAATTTTATCGCACAATCTTGATTTTGACAATTTATATTTTATGACATACACCTCGTTAATAAAACTTGTATGCATGAAAACTGCATTCATTTTGTTTTCTGTTTATGTAATACATTAAGTATTAGTGCAGTAGTTCCTTCAGAAAAAAAATCTGCCGTAACATACAAAAAACACTTATTTTCCCCATGGTAGGGAAAGAGATAAGTTTGCACTCTTTTCGCTAATACCATGCATCTTGACAACCTTTGAGCGTCAAGTATCACTAACGAGCGATTGAATATGAAGTTTCTTAACGCAGCATTTTGTTGTCGGGAAATTTTTATGTGGCACAACTCCCATTTCTTGTACTACTTTTAACGTAGAAATATTATCAAAGGGCAGGGACATCCTTGCCCCATTGTTAATGTTAATTACGTTCGCTTTCGTATATACTGCGCTGTTCACTAATTATGAGGAATTTTATCCGCTTGCATTCCATACAACTAGCTTAAATGAATGTGCTGTCAGTGCGGAAAATACCAATAAATTAAGCTTCAATATCACCTCTCCTCCTCAAGCGCTTTCAAACGTGTGCTTGGCATAACGATACATTATCTAGGCTACGTATATTATATTATATAATAATAATATTAGTTATAAATATAGTATTATAAATACTATATTTATAAATACTGCTTTGTTGTCTCCCTTTCTCTATTTACCTCTGTAGAAGGTGGAATGGCGATCCTCGAAATCTTTCAATCGGTTTTAGCTTGGCAAGGCCCCCGCTACCATCACGCACAGATCAAAATAAAAAGCAAACATCTGCAAGTTATTATGCGTCATTTATTGAACAAATTATTAATTGCAGGAAAGCCGTTGGTTCATTGCTTGCGGTGATGACGATGATTTATTGAGGAGACCTGCAACTTTTCCAATTACTACCAAGTACGTGAACATCTAGCTGCACCCTGACCTTAGAAACCCAAGCTTTACAAAGTACCTAAAAAGGTACCATAATAGCTCTTTTTTTTCTAGAAAAACAGCATGATATCACGAGCCGAATCCCCAAGTAGGTTTATGCTTCGAATGAGGTGTGGCTCATCTCATACTCTACGCTAATCATTTGTTCGTTATCACAATCTGTTGATAGGTGTTCATACGAAATGCTCTAGTGTGCGAACTTCATCATCAATACAAACCGATATACTTATGCTTGAATTATTGACTTTTCCTTTGTTGACCGCCCGTGTAGCCACTACACACTTACTGCCCATACGACAAACTTATTTGTCTTTATACAAGGAGCTGATGTATGTGCACGGCATTGACGCGGTCTTCCTCTGTTTCTGCTTTCAACGACTGAACTGAAGTGCTGCCACATTCAGGTTAGGCCGGATGGCGTGACTGCATTGTGTTACCCTAAATAAGCCTATACCGCAACATAAATGAATGAATCTCTGGCTGCTTTCATCCTCGTCGAGGTGATGCATTAAAATTAGATGAAGTGCCGGCGCTATAGTATGTTATTATTTATATAATATAATATATGATAGAATAATTTCATATTTTAATATGGTATATATTATATTAAATATTATATAACAGCGAGCGAAGCACCGCAGTTGGAGCTCGCCCACGGTGCCGCCCTTTTACGGGGCTGAAAGAGCGAGAAAAAAATCGGCAGAACCCATCTCACGGTGGCCGTTGACGGTAATGCGTATTGCATTGAATCGATATAGCGGCACATCGCATTGCCCCCATCGAAACGAGCTATGTATGAAGCGTGTATTGCAGCGGGACACCCTCTTTCGTGCTTCCCGAATAACAGTCGGTGTCCTCTAGCGCCGCCACCGTGAAGCTTGCGCGCAATGCCTGAAATTCATGATGCACCGGTGGCTCCAATCAATCAAGTGCGACCCAGAAAATGCAAGGGGCCTTCTGTGACATAGATAAATACTAACTTGATGACGGTGGTCAATACGGTGGGATACTTAATGCGGTCATTGCAAAGAACTGTACATGAAATGTACGATGATGGCAAAACCTGTGGAAAAGGGCAAATGCATCGAGATAAGTAGAAACGCTTAATCTCTTCTAGCTCGAATTGACCGAGCTGAAGCTAAAGGAGACCGAGTGGCAAACTTGGCCTCGTCGTTTAATTAAAAATAGCGCCCAAGTTTTGCATACAACGACCTCATCCTCAAGCTGGAGACGATGAAGTCGTCACGCAGGACATGACGCAGCCTCTATTTCGCGATGGTGGGCGCTGTATGATGCACGAGGGTGCGCAGAAATTCTGTTGATATGTCCTCTTCATCATCTTTTATTTTTATGAGCCAGCGTCCTTTCATCGTTTCCTTTTGATATATTTACTGCTTTAATTATTTCTGAGTCTGTAACCCACCTAAATCCAACGCTGCCCTTAATACATATTTCTAAATTTCAGCCAATGTTACCATTCTTTTCCCGAGAATTGTGTCAGTTCTAAGGAGTGTTGATATTCAGAAGTAACGACATAATTTTTCTATATGACAGGGTAGGAAAAGGAGTGTAGACGAATGCTTGCCTGGTTTCATGAGTAGTAGTATATGTGGGATTCATGATGTTAATATTGACGCACTTCACAGTACGTCGCGGTAAGGTAATTTCTTTTGTTTTGGTTCTATTGAAAATGTGTGAACACTACCAACTCTTCATACTACTTCTTCGGTCACTGCAAGAGCGAAGGACCTAGTTTAGAAGTATAGAAGTCGGGCTGCACGTAGTGCGATGACGAAGATAGTTGCATATCCGGACAACTTCTGTTTTTTCTCACCCTTGTACGCAATGCGACGTTTCAAATGTTAACTTTCATACAGGTTTTTCTCGTTTCTGACCCTGCGTTCCCAATTTCGTGTTCATATCTTGTTCTCATCAAGAAACTGGGGCATCTAGTGAGAGAAGCTCCGTTTCTTTTTATTCGTTGCCTTTCTTTGTAGGTGGTCAGTCGCAAAGCGTTGGCTCAAAGCTTGCGCCCACTGATGGTGTCCTGGCACGACGACGTCTTGCTACAGGATTGTTGTTTAATCCTTTGTATTTTATTGATTTCTGTTTTGTGTGTGTGTTTCGGCCTCAGCATTAGCTCCACGCGTCGGCGTTGCCGTTTAAGGGTTTTCATAAGCTGCTGCTGTTTGCGCGTCCTTAATGGGAAATTGCGTCGTCAAGAATCCATTTAAGATATTGAGGAAAGCTTGGCCACAGGGAGAAAAGGGAAAAATGGACGCCACTGCTGCGAGCGGTGCTCGGGCATTGGCTCCGCGATGCAGAAACATCATTTGCGGCCGAGAGTAAATGACCGCACAGCAAGCTATGCTGCCATAGTGCTATGCTGGCAACCTTCGTCGCACAGTAATGATGAAAATGAAAAGCGGTGGAAGACAACTGATTCCGCACGTTGCGGAAGATAGTATATGTCTGAATGTTCTCGGGAATAAAAACGGGAAGCTTATACTAAAACATTCTGAAGGGTTGATGCAGCCCTGATGCCATGCAATGAGCACGACATTCACAAATGCTAGGTGGGTGTCAGTTTTAATTGGTTTATGGGCATGCTTATGAATTTTATCGCTTTTGCATTTATTCGTTTCCGCATAGCTTGTCAATAGTGTTATGTACGAACATTATCATTGTATGATGTTAAAGTTGTGAACAGTATAGTGCGCACATATAAAATTACATAAGACTAAACATGACTAGTTGTTGCTGGGCTAGTGTTTCATGCTTATTGCGGTGTAATAGGCCATGAAATGAAGTGAAGAAAAACCAGGACTGGAGTAAGCGTCACTCGGTCTTTCCTGTCCTGGTCTTCATTTCGCGTCCTGTTGCACGGTAACAAACTTACACGTTGCATATGATCAACATAAACGCAGCGGTTCGTGGTGGTGGTGGTGGTGTGCTGTAGCTTCAGGAGGGTTCAACCTCGTAATGAGGGCCAGTGGACGCCATCTTAGCGACTTTGTCATTGTCACTGGGGTATTCGCCATCTGTCGAACAGCTAAATGTCTCTTGGAAGTGTGAGAAGGCGTAAAGCGTCCTTGCAATCTATAGCAGATCCTTCTGGGGAACACAAGGTTTTGAAGTCACGCACGTGGGAGACCGTTCTTTTGCATGTTCTCAAGTAGAGCGTTCCGTTCGCCACGGTAGGCTTGGGTACGACCAAAGAAAGTATTCGATGTTTCCTGTCTGGTTTCACCAAGTACACAGCGGAGAATCAGTATATCCCGTCTTGAACAGCCATGCAGGGGTAGATGCAGATCCTGTTATTATTTGGCGCAGAAGCGAAGCTTCCTAACAGCGAAACCACGTCGTTACGGAGAGTGCATATGACGCCATCGTAAGCGATAAAAAGTGAGCAAGGATGTATGCAAGAGAGTCAGCTTCGTCATTTCCAGAGTTCTAGAGTGGATCCACTTAAATTTTATATTGAAGTCTTTTTTAGGGAGGTCTCTCACGAATGACAGTGACATGCATGGGAACTTTCTAATTGCCCTGTTACGCTTATAACGCTATGAGGGCTTGAAAAATTAGAGAGACAAATTGTAATATATAACGTCACAAAAATGGTGCAAGCCACTAGCACAGAGCTTAGAAAAATTCATGTAATGAAAAACGTTTTCATCTGAACATAACGAAAGCCGCACCTGAGTTCCCGCGAATATTTTTTGTCGAAACCTCAACAGAATGGATCTCTGTGCCGTCTACATGCTTGTCGTGCAACTTACACATCTCTCTTGGCTTCGTTCGAGCTTTGTAGTTACTAGACCGCCTCTATATACCGTACCTTCAACCACACTTTCTTTGCCATGATATTAACCTCACTCGATTTTCTTATTTTTTTTGAACAGAGTAATGTAAGAAATTGCGGCCGCTGGAGCTGGGGGCATGTTTTGATAGTTTGCTTTTCCAACGAGTTTTTCCGCTTTCTTATTCTCCGACTCGCGGAGTGGCCGATGGCAACGATTGTTGATGCACAGGTTCGTGCGAGCGAGTGACCATTGGCAGAATGAATTAAAAAGACGAAATAACCTCCATCGTTACAATATACGACAGCAGTTTGGCGACCCACCTAGAGCATGATCGTTATCACTGGGATGGCAGAGACATGTTAACCATTATCATGGTTACCCGCATCTTCCTATCAAATAATAAGGGAGATTTCTTTTATTCTGCCAATATTTTTCTGCAGTATATACCAATATTTGTAACCGTAAATACTTATCACTAGTTGGTTTTGGTACCACATGCGTGGCTGGCAGCAGTCAGTGTTAGTTCGTTGAATGCTATTCAGCGTAACTGCCGGGATGGTATAAGTGATTGATGATTTTAACCCACCTTGCTCGTAGAGTAAGATATTTCCTTCCTTCCTAGAAGAGTTTTTTTCATGCCTGAACATTTATGTTGCTTTTTTGGGGCTGAAATAACAGGAAACTACATTGCATGTAGTTTGACGCAATATTGCATCAAACTACATGCAGATGCAACAATATTGACGCATCTAATATTCCTGCTGGTTAGAGCGGAATTCGCGGGTGTCGCGCAAATTTTGATCTGCAACATTGCGCTTACTATATAGTGTGGACAAGCAACTACATACTTTGTCAGAGAGCCAAACTCGGTAACTTTTTTACATGTAGGACATACAGCCACAAAAAGTTGAAAATACGAATCTGAATCAGTGTGCTTGTCTTTCTTTTATTCCAGTTTGGGATTCGTTACACATTGATTTCTTTGCTTTGTGATAACGTTTGGCCTCAACATCACCCTCCTTCAACTCGGGGTCCGCGGCTCTTCGCTAACGTTTTGCCGGGGCTTCGGAAGCCGTCACGCTAGAATCGGCATGTCGACGACGAGCCCTTTGCCGAGCGGGTTCATTCTCGATGAAGTTTTATGAAATTGCGTCAAAACTAAATCTGTCCGGTACGTAAGACATTGAATGGCTCATACCCCTTTGAGCAATGGCTGATACCCTCGTAAACGCGGCCTCCCCATTACGACGACAGAAGAGAAGTGAAATCCTACGCTGGAATGAATAGCGGCAACGCAGTCAGCTGTGGAAGCAGACGTCGACGACGAACGCGGGGAGCAGTGGCATGAGCGCGTGCCGAGCACGAGCACGAGTGCAAACCAAGAGGCGCCAATGAGCCAGCTGCGGAAGAAGATGACGACGCTCGAACCACTGCTGATGATGATAAGTTTGTGCGTACATGGACACCACCAAAACCTGTCAGTTATAACAAGCTTAGATTGAAAAAAAAAACCTTAAGGCGATTGAACCTCTAGTTGAGTTGGAGGTGAGAATGGGTTGTGTCAACCACATAATTTATTGTGAAAGCCATGATTGAGTGACAAAGTTCGATCGGCGTCAACTAGCGGTTTAATCACCTTCCAATTTTTGTATTTCATTATCGCCGTCATCATCATCATCATTCCCATCACATATCCAGTGGCCGAGCTGAACATACCCAGTAGGTATGTTCATACCCAGTGGGTATGAACATACAAAGTATTTTCACGTACCACTGACCGCAGTTACACATACTCCGTGGTACATACCCAGAGGCCTCAGCAGCTCGACGTTTTCTACGGTGTGCATGCTGTTTCTTCACTTGCCACCCTCTAATAAAGAGTGCGGTGTTCATCAAGGGAACAATGCCCACCGTTGCGCTATCGTCTAACAGGGACAACTGTAGTCGTGTTTAGAAAGAATGCTTTTAGCGTGGAATTCTGTTATTTTGCTTCTACCCGCCGTGGTTGCTTAGTGGCTATGGTGTTGGGCTGCTAAGCACGAGGTTGCGGGATCAAATCCCGGCCACGGCGGCCGCATTTGGATGGGGGCGAAATGCGAAAACACCCGTGTACTTAGATTTAGGCGAGCGTTAAAGAACCCCAGGTGGTCAAATTTTTTAGGAGTCCCCCACTACGACGTGCCTCATAATCAGATCGTCGTTTTCGCACGTAAAACCCCATAATTTAATTAAAATTTCCAAGTGTTATTTTGCTTAGACTGCTTGATACTTTTTTTTGCTTCAGAATTTGCCATTGTATGTGACCGAAATGGCGCCGGAAAGCTGGCACTGCGTTTTCTTTTCTTTAGTTTTTTTTCTTTTTTGCGTAAGACGCGAGGAGGCAGCTGGAAACAGAGCCAAGACAGTGCGCACGTAGATGCTGCCGGCGATGATATCAAGTGGTCTTCATTTATTTGTGGCGTGGAGTGCATACATTGTTACAACAAATGGCGTTCTTGATGCAGTTCTCTGCAGCCGTCATTGTTTCAAACTGAGTGCGCAGTTAGGTTTGCGGTGATATCATTATTCTTTTTTGTTCTGGGGTTCCTTCTTTAGAATGTCGACAGGGTATATATTGAGCCCACAAGCGGTTCCGGCATTCTGCTCAAATACTCCACTGTTGAAATTTCCTATACGCTTTTCTTGCTCTCCCTAGCCTTTCTCTGCTGCTAGGTGAATGACTATTTCTTCACCAACTTTTTGTTATTACACACCGCCGTGCTCATTATTGTTTTTTTTCTTTGTGTCACATTGGAGTAGCTGTGAGTGTTGTAACATGGGCGTTGAAAAAAGCACATACGAGTCAAGTGATGAGAATTTGTGAGTTGAGTTTTGAAGCCAGCGAAAGTTACAGAAAAACGACGTCCTTTTTGTAACGCTGTAACGTGGAATAGACAATTCAGAAAGAAGGGAAAGCATGGTGGAAATATAGGCACTGGTAAATGAGCGAGCCATTCCAAAGAGGCGAACGTCAGATCATTCAATGTCATACGATTACAAGTAATGAAATGTCGAAACAAGCTAAATGGGCCACTTCAAGGAAAACCAACGACGTATTGTCTCAGCGAAATGAGGTTTACACTGCAAACACGGTTTTGTGAACTCTCAAAGTACCAATTCCCTGAAAGTGTCATTGCTGCGTACTGGGTTAACAAGGTTAGTTAGTGAGCGCCTGGTATAATTGGACGCAATTCTGCTCGAGTCATTGCGCTAACCTGTCACTTTGCTGGAAATTGTTTTACCGTTTCATAATCCTGGTTGTCTCAACTCAGTCCCTTTATCTTAATAAGAAATAAAGGGCAAGTCTACTTTTCCAGGACTTGGGATACTGAACAGCTTTAGGAGAGATTATTTTTTTCGAAGCCAATCATCGTAAAAGAATTGTTTCGTCTTATAACGAATATGGTTCCTTTGTATTGAATGAAATGGCGTCTGTCCTCGTTCGCATAATTTCGTTCAGTTTTGATGTCTCTTGTTATTTTGGTTTTCCAAAATTATATTCCACAATTATATTACAGAATTATATTTATTTATTTATTTATTTATTTATTTATTTATTTATTTATTTATTTATTTATTTATTTATTTATTTATTTACTTATTTATTTTCGATACCCTCAATCGCCGAGGCTTTGCAGAGGGGAGTGGGTAACATATAAATAAAGAAAAGAACAGAATGAAACATGCAGCATTATACAGTATTAGCAACAAATTCTAAAAGTGAAATGAAATATAACAGAATGGTACTAAACCAAATATAACTGAACAGAACAGAAATAAACACATCATGGTATACAATGCTAGTGGCAAAATATGAACGTAACAGAAGTTTGGGAAAGAGAGAAAAGAAAACATGAAAAAAAAACGTGAGAAGGAAAAGAAATTGCAGGCATCGCCACACATGTAAAAAAAAACAGGAAGAAAGGAGTGGGAAGGAGAGATGCATGAGATGTTTGAGATGCATGAGATGTAGCACCGGAAAGATTGAGGAAGCAATAAAACATGGTGGCAGCATGAAATTAGTGAGAAGCTAACTTGGCATAGGAAACAGCAAGATGTATGCAGTAAAACACAAGCAGGGTAATGTCATCACCACTCTTATAGGACCCAGAGCAGCCACGCAACCTTGATTGAAAGAAGTAATGAACAGGATGCAGCAGCTCTATGTGTATCTAACGATGCGGTTATAAGGGCTTTGCAAGACATGTGCCGGGAAGAAGCGGCAGAAAAACATGGAATAACACTCAATTTGTTCAAATATGTGGGGGGCTATTATACTTCAAAACCTTGCCATTCTTTTACACGCAGTGTCTCACGACATCAAGTGTACCCGAGAGTAGGAAGATTGGCCCCATAAATTTTACTCATTAGAAAGCAGACGTTTAAGAATCGAATTATAGACTCATTATGGGTATTGCTTTCAGTATTCTATAAAATATTCATCAAGGTAATGTCCAGTAGAATCAATCCAACACTATCCTTTATTCAACCAAGAGAACACGCTGGTCTTAGGAAAGTGCATTCTACAATGGATCACATCTATGTCATCAATCTGGTAATTGAAAAATCTGGGGAGGACAACCGACGTCTCTATGGCTTTCATAGATTACGAAAAGGCGTTTCATACATTTCAAATACGAGCAGTCATGGAAGCATCACATAATAAAAGAGTACAGCAAGCATACGTCAATATCTTAGCAAACAAATAGATTTTTATAAATTAATTTTCCGCAAGAAGAAAACAGTACGTTTATCTAGGTCAATTACTCCCTGGGGACCCTGATCATTCGACGGAAACTTACAGAAGAAAAATGGGTTGGAGTGCATGCGGCAGGCTTTTCCAAATCCTGGCTGGGAGCTTACCGCGGTCGTTTGACAGGAAAAGTGTACAATCATTATATTCTGCCGGTGCTGACATACGGGGTAGATTGGAGGTTAACGAGAGGACTCGAAGTAGCCGTCAATAATGCATACAGCTGTCACATTGGAATCGCTGACTCACCAAGGTGCGCTACGTGCAGGTGTACGCAGTCTATCGATATATTCATGTGCCACTGTTCCCATTCCGACAAACAATGCCTGACTATATAGAGTGTCTTGAGCAGACTGGACAGAAAATCAATACAGAAAGCCACTCGAGCTCTTTTACAGAGTCAGGAGGTGATATACTCGAGCGTCCGTCTGTAGATGCGTGTGCTTTCTGTATTGCATGTGACTGACTTAACTCCTGTCTTTGTTCTGTTTCACTACCACCCCCCCCCCCCCCCCCCGCCCCACTTGTAGCCTAGCTGACTAGAAAAATTCTGGTTCACTTCTTCATCTTTTTTCTAGAAATTAACTCACATGAAAGAAAGCGTGATGGACGGAGTCAAAATGTCTCGTAAGCTAAGTCGTAACATACGAGGGTAATCAAATTTTTAGGGAAGCCAATGAGAGAGACAACTACGGCAAATTGAATGAACCGAGGCATGCCGATAGAAGAGGAAAAATAAAATGAGGGTCTCGAAATAATACGAAGCTTTGGTGACCGAAGCTCTGATGGCCATAATGACTTACTTCTCTCTATTGTGGCGTGTGGTAGTAAATGTACAACACATGTAAGTGCGTACGAGATGATGGCTGTTAAGAAAACGGAGCGTCCTGTGCTTCAGTAAGTATGGGTAACTGATGTTCGTGAGCGGTGACTGGAATAAAAGCATCACGAGCTGTTATAACATTATAAGGATCACATCAGCAAAGAGACGATAAGACACTCAGACAATAACAAACGCGTTGTAGTTTTCCTTCTTTCTGTGTCGACTGTGTTGTCGTTTTCCGGTGAGAATGAGGCCAACGACGCAGAGGTGTCTACAAAGAACGCGTCTGGGCGTCCCACCCAAAAAAGGCTAACGCTCGATAATAGAGCAGCGGGCTCAGTTATGGCTGCCAGAGAATCCAGAGAAAACAGCCAGCAAGCTAGTGCACTTGCAAATAGCAAAGAGCTTTGCCTTCTTTGCTTCCCTCGCATCGACAGTGATGTTCTAGATGAAATTATGATGTGAGCTTCGGTGGATAGCGAGCGGAGAGACGGCGTGATCGTAAGAGCCATTGTGATTATGGTCGACGTTACCAGTACCAGTTAGTTGTGTTACATTGCGATGATTACTGAGGCTCTCCTGCTTACGGGAATCGAGGCCACGTCGGACCACATCGGTGGGAATGAAGGGAACACAGCCAACATGTTATGCTTTTACTTTCGCGTGTGCTAGTATGATGTATGGCTTATCTTGCCTAGTCAATTGACCTAGTTTCCTCGATGTCCATTTTGCTATTTGCACGTTTTTGTGAATGACAAAAAAGCTGCCTCTTCAAGTACCGCCAGCTCACAAGGACTCATAAGCAGGCTAATCAGAAGCTCAATTGATTTTAGTGTTTAGTCACACAGCAATGATTACGGCAGCGCCAATCCCCTCCATTACTGTCGCTTCTTTCTCATTCGCTTAACTACATCTGCACGTCCTGTGACAGCGGCTGCTAGTCCGTGTGACATACACATTTGAACTTTTTGATTCAATGCAAATTTTACAGCATATTCTGTTATGGGCTTATTCCAATAGCTGTTTCGGTTCCCGATAGTGTCCGCCGCCACCGCTGGTGACCATAACCGCTATCGCCGGAAATGCGAAAAAAAAAAAACGTACCCGGTCCCCGCCGGGATCGAAGCCCGCTGCGCGAGAGTCAGATACTTTACCACTGAGCCAAGCAAGCGCACAATATCAGGCAGCGGAAAAATGCCCTATAAACAGCCCCTAGGTAGGTGCGCAGGCGCAGACGACCGGATCCTCTGCCAGTATGGTGGCGCCATCTAGGTAAGGCGCCTGCCAACGCAGCGTGCGCAGGCGTAGACGACGAGATGTGATTCAGATGAGGCGCGAAATCAAGGCAATCCCGAGCTGCCCGAGCCTCCGCCAGTATGGTGGCGCCATCTAGGTAAGGTGCCTGCAAACGCAGCACGCCCGACATGTAAGTTGCATATAGCAATTGCATGCTGGACGTAACTGGACCTGGTTTACTCAAGCAGGCTAGGTGACTGATTGTCACCAGCCCGTTTTGAAGATACCAATAATCATGATCATCATCATCGACAACAACAACAACGTACCATGCCACGGGTCAAGCGATGTGAGATATGCGCCACGTATTCTGGATACCTCTTCGATACAGGTTATGGCGCCTGAACTGTAACGTGTAATGAACTGTCCGCCGGGCGGACAGTTCAGATTGTTCTCCTCAAAACGAGGCGAAGAGACTTTGCCGCGAAGACCCTGTTGTGCGTGGTGCCGAAATTGGAGCTACTCTTGAGCCGCTCCACCAGCTTACGCTGGGACTGTGCTGCGTGTGCCGCACAGGCCTGTGTTTTTTACTTGCGGTATTCCGTTACATTTGTTTTTAGCTTCAAAATCTACTTTAATATTCTTCTAGCTGGAACTGTGGCCCCGTCCTGAATTTTGTGTAGACAACTTGCTACACAAGAATGACATTGGATCTACGAGAGAAATCGAGGATTAGGCAAGTGCTAGGTCTCATCATCGCTACCCACCATGACAGGGTGCCTAACATCCTACTGCAGTTGCTTATAGGCCTATAGCGAGATACTGACAGTGCAAAAGCTGATTGTGTGTTTACCTGAAAGTGCACACACCGTGGAAGCTTAGTAGCTATGCAATTGCGCTGGTCAACTCGATGGAACGGGTTCAATCCAAGTCGTGAAAGCCGGACTCGAATGGTGGTGAAATGCAAGAATGCTCACGTACTTTAAAAAGCTTCACGTGTTTAAAATTAATCCGTAGCCCCCACTACGGCGTTCCTTTTAATCAGATTGAGTTTTTGGCATGTAAAACTACAGAATCTTTAAGGAACCGGCATGCCCTTTGGACCTCACGTAATAGCGTTTTTGTTCATTTTAATCAGAGCAACATAGCCATTAAAGAATGGTCAGTGCAATTGTTAACAAATGCTGACAATGCAGTAAGAATCGCTGTTGAATCAGTTACATTGGCGCTCAGATAACTGCTTTTGTAGAGGCGCGTTCACTGGACTCCTGAAGAAATAGACGCCACTGGTAAATTTTCGCAGAGTTGGATGCTGTGGAAAGCGTGGCCGAGAATGTAGGCTCTGAGTGGCACCTGGTTGTGGACAAAGGCTTATATCGCCGTTTTCTCGTTTCATCTTTCATATTACTTACCAAACGATAGTCAATTAGGCACGAATAAGTTACGTTACTGCATTTACACATTTCTCCAATTATCTCTCTTTCTCAACCTGCAGTTGTCATGACACATCTATTACCACTGTTAAGCACTGGAGAGCACGCTGCCACCGAAGCATTTTCTCCCCAGTCCTCCTATCTGTAAGAGGATATAGAGAAGGCAGAACTAAACGATAAGATTTTTTGAGCAGGTAGCTAGAAACACTGCCGCGCCTGGGAAGAAAGAAAAGCAAAATATGTTCCTCTCACACTGCGCCCTGGTGAGCAAATACGTGTGCGTTTACGCGGTCATGCGACATGTCCTCGCAACTTCCATGGTATCTTGGTGGTTATTGCTTTGCGCGGCTGATCTCGAAATCTAGGGTTTGATCCCGGTCGAGGAGACCGCATTTCGGGAGCAATGGCATCGAAAACGCTCGTGTACTACATGTAGGTGCACGTTAACGAACCCCATGTGGTCCAAATTATTCCGGGGTGACCCACTACGTCGTGCCTCATAATGAGATGGTGGTTTTGGCACGTGAAACACCTAAATTTAATTTAACTACCTGTCCTCACAACTGATGTGCACAATAGTCGGGAGTGCCACATTGTATGTAAATGTTATTTCTCTATTTTCTGTGTCAGCAGTGTGTAGGGGTGCCAACCCCACTGGACTCGTCATTGTCTGAAAAGCCTTACACTCCCAGCAGCTGCGAAAATGTCTGTTCTTGAGTATCTTGCAGTGGCGAAGTCCGAAGCAGTTGTAAGAATATCGTTTCATACCACGGACTCAAGTTTTGTTCCATCGTCACTATGGACTCTGCAAAAGTCAAATAAGTTCCTCTGACAAGTAGAAAACATTACAGAAAGCCACTGGGTCTTGTTCCCTTTTCTTACAGCGCAACAAGCTTTCGTCATGGTCATTGGAGAATCACAGCACTGCAGCTAACCAAAGCATACAATATACGTTTGTATCCCTCTACCTTTGAAGACGCACCCATGGTGAATCCCATGCCACTTTGTGTTCTAGCGTTTGTCGCAGCACATTTCCTCAAACGAACACGCATCCGTGCATGCGCCACACAACGATTGAAGAAAGACCGGAAATCCGCACTGTGGATTCTAGATATAGCACAACCAAAATCGAGTTAGACGTGCCTGAATTGACGCCTTAGCCAAACGCGCGTAACATAAATGCGACGGCATTCCGGCGCAGTATACCGTTGGTGCTGGTAATGTACGGGTAACGTTGGTCCTCACTTTTTCCCCATCTTCGGTGACGACCACTACTATAGTACACACTACTCAGCACACCATGTACGCTTGCAATTGCAATCTCATTTTCCCTATCTGCGCAGCACCAGGCAACGGCAGCCCGGAATTCTTTGCACCAGACTTTCCTTTCGCGAACGAATTCCCCGTTATGACAATTTTCAGCACCAGCTTCATGAAAGCCAGGGGGCAAAAGGTGTAATTTTAGGGCTAACCCATACGTCCCCCGGGAACCGTCCTACGTGAACTCTAATCCCACCCGTCCCCTTATTCTCTCCTATAGTGACAACGGGAAGCTTTTCCACGCTGTCAAACCTAATCTGCGAAAGTTCCCTGGCGTCTACCTCTCGTCATGTTCCAGCTCTTTCGCTTTCCGCCGCATGCACTTATCGTCACTATGTGCAAAACATTTTCGGTGCGGTAAAAAGCCGCAGACTAAGAGGAAAACTCTGGGGTGTAAGTAAGGAAGCTTTTGGCTGCCGCATACTTTCCTGCATTTTCGTAATCCCATTAGAGCAAGTAAGTAAACAAAAAAAAACGTTTCGGTTGGATTGCGTCTTTCCACCTTCGGGAAGGAGTTACTTGATGCCACGGACTGGTTCAAGGATTTCCACTTTGCTAACTCCCACTGGTGACGACAAAGAGAAAGATGAAAAAAAAATAGTGGTACGCCCGCAAAGTCAATAAAACACCTATTCTCTATACGCTGCCCTGTTGACTTCCGCAAGCTTTTAGTTCCGTGCCATAGGACTTGCTATATTATGCGTTCATGCACAAGTACCCACTGTGAAGTGTTGTAGGACGAACGACTTTGTAGGAATTGCCCAGTTTCATTAGGCTTATCTCTGTGACGTGTTTTTAATTTCGCAGAACGCTTTGCTTGTTCAAAAGCTATTCCGATAGAAGTTTTAGGATATAAGTTCTGTCTCACGTGCAAAGCATCATCAATACTTTAGGCGTCTTCGCGTATTTTGGTTCTTTGGTTCCCTTAAAATTAAAAGCAATGAAACCAGCGAGGATGAGCGTTATTTGTGGAGTTATACCTTTACTAATCCAAACGAAGGAATAGTCATATGAGTGACCCGCACTCCCTGATTGAAGGTTAGAATTCGGTAATCTTTTTTTTTCATACATCTAATGCTGTCTTTTATAACACACCCATAAACCCTCGTCATATAAAACTACTGTCGTAGCTTCTGTGATTATAGAGTCTCTGATCGAATTGGCTGCTTCTCGTCTCCTAAGGAATTATTCGTGATCGATCTAGAGCACAACCATTTAGTCTCTCGGTGCTCAAGAGAAAACACCAGTACGACCCCGCAATCTTGTAATTCCAACTTCCTTCTTTTGTATAGTCACTCCTCGGCCTTCTTTTTCCCTCACAGCTCAGACAAATACATTAAGTCTAATTAGCGTTAAAAGCCCTTCTAAAGAGATGTCCTTTTTCCTTTTTATTGGAATATGGAACGGTATTGTGAAAGCCTCACACAATAACGTAAACCTGTATAGTATCGTCATAACGACTACCACTTGAACGCTTGAAGCAAAATTGTTTTGAATAATGGTTTTACACAGCACATATGTCCTGACTAACATTATATTTATAAGTTTAGTCATCACTGTTTAGCCAAGTATACAATAATTGCAAGATGATTTATAGACTACACCTACCTCATGCAACTATTGCCTCCCCTGTGCTTCAAATATGAAACCTTGTCGTCCAGCCAATTTAATCGCCGACCCGACTAGGTTATGTTACCTTTCGTATGCACTTTGTTATTCCAACAATTCACTTATCGTGAAGCTGATTCGAGCTCCATAGTTAACTTGCATGTCCGAGGCAGTTTGTCACAAGTATTAGAGATTCTTTCCTGGTGTACACGTGTGTTAATTAAAAATAAAGAGATAATTCTAGAGAAGACTACTGTCCGCTTCATTGATTGACCGTGGGGAAACTTGCTACACCCTTCACTGTATAAAGAAACAAAAGTGACAAAGTAGAGCATCACACATTTAAGCAAACATCAATCAAACACCTATCTTTTCATCAATGTCGCATTTCTTTACATTCACATTTCATAACATTCGCATTTCTTTACCCCTGCCTCACGGCAACATTACCAGGTCTTCCATCCCAAGAAGAGTCGCAGCTTCGGCACAGCTAACAATTTTTTCAGCGCAATGCAGCTGGAAAACTGCCTCCATATTGCTGGATCGCAAGGTGTGCCGGCTCTGAGTACAAATTACCCAAGAAGTGCGTCGTGTGTAAAGAACGCTTTCAAACAAGCCGCACATGTTTCTGGCAAGACTTTGGTGCTAAAGTTTTCCCACCGAAGTGAAGAATTGGGCGGCGGCTAATTAAAGCTGCCAACCAAGCCGCTAGAGAGAGCGCTAAGTGGCTCTAGGTGAGTGGCTCGCCGCTACAGAGAGCTGGTCATTACGGTAGAAGCGAGATAACATTATCGCAGTTTTGATATATTTCTTGTAAATCGGCTGGCAACATACACTGTTGAAACCATTTCTATTACGCTAACGGCCAGGGGCAATATTAAGACGACAGTTGTTTCCACCACCACGTGTTTTCTCCGAGCACGGCACGCGCTCATACGTTGTCCAAACAGATGCTGTGTATTCAGTGTACAAAGCGAATTAGTGCGTGCCAGAATGGTAGCGAAATCTAATTACGGTCTTACAAAGTGCGGTTGTAGAGGTATTCTCGTCGTCATGCCGAGGTACTTAACTGGCAACTTCGCGTGCGAATGCTTTCGCGTAAAAAAATAACCGCTCTACGTCTCATCCTCAATTCGTTTCGCAGGACGAACCTGCATGATCTGCCATCACACATTCACATTCCGTTGCCAGCGAAAGCCTAATCTCTGTCCAGGCAGCTTTGCGATCCTCGTTCATCGCCGCAGTTGGAATAGTTATCTGACGCAGACAGTGGTGGTTCCGAGGGCATTAAACATGTGGGGGTGCCTGTTTGCGACAATTTTCTCATTAGTGAACATTTCAGCGCGCGTGTTGCGCTGACTAATTCCTTTGCAGAGACTAAGCATGGCGAGGCCACCGTTTCCTATTAAAGCCTTCCAAAACTGCTAATTGTTCCGACTTCTGCAGACAAAGCAACCTACACGAACAATGTGTCACGCGCGTCCAACAGACATTTATTTTTTCGCCCGCTTCTCTGTGAGGCACGTTTGTCGATTGTTCTTCCAGAAAATTAATTTCGCACCAATGAAAGTGCAGAGGAAAGATCGATTCATTCACCGAGTCACTTTAACAACAACAACCGAGTTGCCTCACTTTCCACTACAACTTGGTTAAAGTTTTGATCCGCTTGTCGGCCCGGTTGTGCAACAATTCATGTAGCAAAAATGCTTATTTTATGCTTTCGTCTACAGCACTAACTATTCTTTCTCACTGAGAAATGAAATTTCCAGTATTTCCTTTTTTGAGCGGTTCATGTATTTAGCTTTTTTGTTTATTTTAGATTATCAAAGCATCACTGTCGACGGAATTCAAAGTGGCCCTCGGCAAACTTAAGGCTGATTGTAGCGGTCGAAGCACTTCCCGAGTGGCCGACCTGGTTATGCAAATTATGCAGGTAGTCTAATGTACGGTTAAATTTCGCGACCGTGGCACCGATGGGCGCAGGAAGACAGATGGTCATCCTTGGCCTACACCAGACGCATCGAATCGATAAAGAGGGTTCGTTCGTGTGGCTGGTCGCGTTGTGCGCTTTTGAGCCGTAGACAACGCTCGGCGGCCACATTAGTCGCAATTTGATGGGACGGGGCAGCGCGACTTAATCTCACCGCCACACCGTGGAAGTGTCCGTCGGTAGTGATAAATCCTTCATTCCACACAGCGCCTCCCCAAATCCTTCTGAAGTATTCCATCTGGCCGTCCATGGCGTCTCATTGAAAGCCTGACTGCACTGCGAGCCTCACTGAACTGCCAATATATATGCAGACGAAACGCTGTAGCGAAGCCGGAATAAGGAGTTAGGCAAACGATTACAGCCCGCCGTTCCTATATGAGGGTGTCGCTCCAAACAGTTTTGCTGCAAACTCAGTCTTTTTCTAATACGCAGTTTGGCGGGCGCAAATGCACCTGTACAGTTTATTTGTTACTTTGGTGATTCGGTAGTTCGGCAGGATTGAATTTAATTGTGAGGTTTTACGTCCGAAAGAAACTCGCGGACTAAGGAGAGACTTTGATGTGGTTGGCTTCGGGTTAACTTTGATCGCTTGGGGCTTCTTCATGTGCCCCGAAATAATGGTACACGAAATTTTTCGCCCAGCCCGCCTCTATAGAAACTTCAGGCTCAGCAAAGGAACGTCCTAGTCAATAAACGCCGACTGCATAGAGCACGAAACCATTTCTGAAGTAACTTCTTACCAGCTCGAAGTGATGCTATGCACGAAAAACACTCATACCTATCTTTGGGTTTTACAACAAAAAGCCGTATTTGCCGTGGTGCTATTACGATGTTATCAAGGTGTAATATGTAAGCTTGAACTCGAGATGTTACATTGAATGGCAAAATAAAAATATTAAAATAATAAAAGTTACAAATAAAAAGAGAAAAGAAAGGCAGGGTGGTTTACCAAATGCAAGTATTCGGTTTTGTACACTGCGTCGGGGAGTTGGCGAAAAGGAGTTTAGAAGAAGAGAGCAGATTTGGGAAACCTAGGAGAATCACAGCCCAAATTCCAGCGAAGCTGCTTGTTTCGAAGAGTTGTAATCAGAATTTATGTTGAATCTATTCAAATGACACGCAAATTCTTGCCCGTTTGAAACCTTGCCCACGTATAACACTTTCAAGCGCCTGTTAAGGAATTTTGTACAAAAGTTAGTAATCTATCCACATAAATTTTACTTCGCGAGAACATTGGGCATAATCTTTCCTCTATTTTCACTAGGTTTGATCTTGGTGACGTCTATAGTTCCGTGAGGACAGCGAGTTAAATTTTGCGTTGTTATTAAAACAGCCTTTTAACGCTCCCGAGTTCTTACATGTGTCATTTATTCCAAGGACCGCAGGCGTCCCACACACTTTTAACTTTACCTAAACATCGCCCATAAGGTGCCTAGTTTTTATCTATTTATTTCTTGCATAAAATGTAAGTTTGACGCTATGTATGGTAGCGCTTTAGCGCTACTAAAGCGTAACAACGCTTTAGAGCGCTTGTTAACGAAATGTTTAACACAGGCTGTATTAATCCACACGCATTTGACCTGGTCTACATATCTGCTACACTGTTCTCCCAATTTTCGGTAAATTTAATCTCGGTGGTGTTCGTATTTCTACTATAGCTGCGAGGTGAATCCTGCGTTCTTCGTAAAACATATTTATAACGGTCCCGATCGCTTGCATACGTAATTTACGGCTAGGGCCATAATTAGCCCACACACCCCGAACTCCGCGTACACATTACCTAAAACCTTCTATTTACTTTATATATAAACAAAGGGCCAAGTTTAGTTGACTGGGGAGCAATGTAACCACGAACGAAACGACGTCAATGGAAAGGTAGAGGACGTTCAGCAATGGCATCTATGCAGGTGAAACTCTGGCTCGAAATACAGTGTAGCAGAACCATGTCAATTTTCTGGATTTATCTTGCGCGAAATGGTGGAGGGAACCGTAATTAAGAAAGCAAGTATTGAGAGAAATTACGCATGTGAGGGAAAGGAAACTAAAGATAATGAAGTGAAAGAGGCACTGATCTCACATGCTAACTTTATCAAGCGGGAGGGGTTTGAGGAATAAAAATACAGAATAAAAAAGACAACTACCGCTAACTTTCTGAACATCTAGACAAGTACATTAAGCGTACTGGCGATCACTCAGGTCAATTGACTTGAGAAAGTGTAGCAATGCAGGTGTCCCTTTCGTAGCTAGTGACCCATGAACCACATTCCAAGTACTTTGTCACAGAGAGTGCCTCGGAGTTTATGTAATCTAATGCTGCGCCTGAGTAGAGTGCGATCGTCCTGCCAACAGGGACAGGTGCCGAGGTTATGTTCCATATGTTTTTCACACCTCCATCGGTCACATAAGAATATGTTGAAGCAATCGTATGGTGACCTGGAGATAGAAGAAGTTGGAACAAGAGAAGGGGGAGGGGGAGTGAAGAAGCTAAAGAAAAAGTGAGAGAATAAAATGTAGTCAGTGTTGTGCAGCTATTAAGTGCAGATTTATTACATTTGTTGTCAAAGATGACAAAAGAGCGCTAAGAGAGTCGGTGAGGAAATACGTCTTTACCATATGGTCTGTGAGAACGGTGATCGCTGCAGGCGTTCATGCCCACCGAGAAAGATTTAAACGTACCCGTAGCCCCTGGCCTTGTGCACGTATAGTATCATGAACATACAACTTGCATGTGTCTGACAACACGTATGCATCATCCAGTATGAATCCCAGTAAAAGCGCTCTGCATAATTATCAGCACGAATCGACTGACGTACTCTATGTTTCACACCGTGAGAAATTCAGCCTGTGGGTCTTGAGATAAGTCACATCAGGGAGCTACTAGGAGAATGTGATGTTGGGCTATAGTTGGTTCATGCTTCAAATGTGGTTCTGGCGCAACAACTCTACGAGGAAAGAAGAAAGGGCAGAAAGAGCGCCAACTTCCAACTGAATTTATTACATATATAGAAACACCCATATGTTATACAAACAGGATTGACATGCACAAAACCATCAAGGGTACTACACGTGTACAAAAAAAAATACCATGGTGAATCTAAAAATTGCTACTGATTATTGTGCAATGAGACCGACGGGACACTGACACATGCATCACCCTTTTCTTTATGAAAGCGCTTCCAGCAATTCACGTGCCAGGGTTCCCCGACTCTTCCCTAGTAGACGCGTGCCTGGTAGACGTGCCCTAGTAGACGTACCTAGTAGAGGTGCCTGTGGTTATCTCTGCGCCTAATAAGCTGTCGAGGCTCTGCACCCGCATTTCCTCTGAAATGACCGTGCCTGCGTGCACAAAGGAGCACAGCAAGCCTTTTCTGCGCTGTGCCGTCAGCGCAGTCAACGAGATACCTCTGGATTGCGGCGGAGTATATATCGGCCAAACTGGACTTTGCACTAACTACCTATTAATGGAGCACAGATTATCGATGAAAAATGGTACAGGTTCGACCTTGCCTTTTCATTTTGCTTCGTGTGGCTCCGAGCCGCAGTTTGGGGACACTTGTCTACTAGGTACGAGTCGGGGAACGCTGGCTCGTGAATTGCTGAAGGCGTCTTTCATAAAGAAAAAGGGTGATGCTTGTGTCAGTGTCCCGTTGGTCTCATTGCACAATAATGAGTACCAATTTTTTGGATTCACTATGGTAATTTTTTTTGTACGCTTGTAGTACACTTGATAGTTCTGCGCATGTCAATCCTGTTTGTATAAGATATGGGTGTTTCTATGTAATATATTCAGCTGCAAGATGGCATCATTTCTGTCCCTTCTTCTTTCCTACTAGTTTTGTTGCGCCCGAACCACATATTAAGGGAACTACTATTACCCCTTATTGGACAAGCTTAAGTACTTATGCAACACTAAAGGTACCTGTTGTATTGGTGAATCGTAGTACGACATCGTTAAAAGTGTGCACTCTGTTAGAAATAGTCGAGTGAGACTTTTTGTCGGAGTGCATACATGTTGAGTGATCTTATTTAGTTATTAGCTAGTGGAAAAATATATAAGTTTCTTTACCTACAAAATTAACCAAGTGAAAAAGGAGTAGCCGCCATGAGCAAGTGGCGACAACAGTTCCTTCACTTATTTTTATATGAATAAAAAGAAGTGAACTAGCTAATATGAGTAGCCTATAATACCTAGATTTTTACGCTAGATAACACAAAGGGATAATCCGCCTACAAAGTAAAATGATGTTTATTCTGACAAACTGTGACATATATTTACTGTACATAGATATAGTCCTGCAATACTGGGTACATTGCTCAATGGGATCTGATCTGAGTGGCTGTTTACCTTGTGAGGACCCCGGACTTGCCGCGCACCGGCGGGCCCAACTATTTTTGAACAGCGGCTCATCTGCGCATGCTTGTGGCAGTTCGGCAGATCACAGACCACCGGCACACAGATCAAGAAGCCCCGTATCTCGACATGTCACCTAAGCAAAGCGCGCATGCATTCACCGCTACGCTCTGCGCAGCCAACCGCTTCAACGAGTGATGCACGCTGAGGTTCCATGGTCAGCTACAAGTAACAGCGGTGACAACTGACTCGCGGGCTTTGTGACCGAGTTACCGAATGTTAATCGTGACTGTTTTTCAAGCACGATCTCTCCTCCATCATTTATTAAATCGACTGTTATGACATCTTCTCCTGCAGCTTTTCCCCTGGTTATGACTTGCAAGGCTCTCCTAACTTCAACGCGAGTTATAGAAGGAGCTTCTGTATGCTGTTCATCACTACTTCGAATGAGCTTGTGAATGAAAGCTTGGGGCCCTTTATACGCATGCCTCACGACTTCAAGTGTACCAGAAAGCTAGGAGAACGCCAACATTATACTAATCTATAAGAAAGGAGACGTTAAAGAATTGAAGAATTATAGACCCATTAGCTTCCTTTTAGTATTCTACAAAATATTCAGCAAGATAATTTAGAATAGAATCAGGGAAACACTTGTCTTCAGTCAACCAAGAGAACACGCTGGTTTCAGGAAGGGATATCCATGTCATCAATCCGGTAATCAAGAAATCTGCGGAGTACAATCAACCTCTTTATATGGCTTTCATTGATTATGAAAAGGCATTTGATTCAGCAGAAATCCCAGCAGTCATAGAGGCATTGCGAAGTCAAGGAGTACAGGAGGCATACGTGAACATTGTGGCAAGTATCTGCAAAGATTGGTTCTCGACAACAAAAGTTGAAAGTTACCTATCAAGAAAGGGGACCGGCAAGGAGCCACAATCTCTACAATGCTAATTCACTGCATTCTTGGAAGAAATATTCAAGCTCTTATACTGGGAACGCTTGGGAGTGAGGATCAACGGCGAATATCTCGGCAACCTTTGGCATTGTCCTATTGAGAAACAATGGGAACGAATTACAAGAAATGATTGAGGACCTCAACCGAGAAAATGTAAGAGTGGGGTTGAAAATGAATATGCAGAACAGAAAGATGCTGTTCAATGGTCTGGCCAAGAGAACAAGAGTTCAGGATTGCCAGTCAGCCTCTAGAGTCTGTAAAGGAGTATGTTTATCTCCGTCAATTACTCACAATGGACCCTGATCATGCGAAGGAAATTAACAGAAGAATATAATTGGGTTCGAGTGCACACTGCAGGCATTGCCAAATCCTAACTGGGAGCTTACCACTGTCGTTGAAAAGAAAAGTGTACAATCTTTGAATTCTACCGGTGCTAACATATGGGGCAGAAACTTGGAGGTTAACGAAGAAGCTCGAGAACAAGTAAAGGACCGCACAAAGAGCGATAGAACGAAAAATGTTAGGCTTAACGTTTAGAGAGAGGAAGAGAGCGGAGTGGGATCAGACCGCAAACTGGGATAGCCGATATTCCAGTTGACATTCAGAGGAAAAAATGAAGCTGGGCAGGCCATGTAATGCGTAGGATGGATAACCGGTGGACCATTAGAGTTACAGCATGGATACCAAGAGAAGGGTAGCGCAGTCAAAGACGGCAGAAAACTAGGTGGGGTGATGAAGTTACGAAATTTGCAGGTTGAAGTGGGAATCAGCTAGCGCAAGAGAGAGGTATTTAGAGATCGCCGGGAGAGGCCTTCGTCCGACAGTGGACAAAAATATAGGCTGATGATGATGATGATGAACAGTGAATGTTTAACTTGTGTAGGTAAGTGTACGCCACCTATTTCACTACATTAATCCTAACTGTGTGCTCTTGCTTCTTTGCTGTGGGCACATACTTTTCGACGTACCGTGCTCGCACAAGACGTTTTTTGCGCGCTACAGACCAATCGAACGCCAGCCCCCTGTTGGGCTCCGGTAAACCGCGCTTTCTGGTTGCTGGAGACCAGGGGGCCGGCTACTAGCTATTCAGTTCTGTGTTACACACATTTTAATTTTCGCTGTTAGCGTGAAACAAACCCAAGTCCCGACAAGGTGGATCAAGTTTTGAATTAATGAAAGATATAGGAGAGTCTCCTGACAAATTTCAGAACAAACCATCAAGCAAGCTAAAATACCTTCGGACGACTATCAGAGATGCAAAAATACGATTGTCCAAGATAGAACTACGGCTTGATGTTGTAGATAACTTGAGTAAAGACTTCACAAGCGTGAACGAAATGCTACAGGAATCACACCCCCACTTGAAAAGCCTCTAAGTAAAACAGTCGCAGCAAGCAGATCTACCAGATGACGATGACCTACATTATAAAATTCGCAGAAAAAACTTAGTTTTTAAGGATATTCCTGAAGAAACAGCAGAAAAATGGAACGACAAAAATTTTTTGTGAACTTGTAACACAGCATGTTAGTATTCAACCGGGTTCGTCTGATTGTCGTTAAACTTATGAACTTTAAGGACGAGAGAAGCATTGTAAGAAACGTGTATATGTTGCAGAAGTTCGTGTCACCTCGAGTTTAAATAGAAGTCTTTTCGTCCATAGTTCAGATGGCAAGAAAGAAACAGCGCAATTTTGTAATATTTGAATTAAATCCTTCCGAGAAGTATAATCTGCTTTTTACGAGCTTCTCCTCGGTAATACACTCCATGAATTTGAGCATATACAAAACGTCGCGTTTATTCGTCTACAAAATTACGAACTACGTGTTAATACTGAGTGACGCGGAAATTATTTCGCATGCAAACTGTCTCTTATTGTATCCATTTTCCGGAATATTGTTAACTGGACCATCTTTGCACGCTCATCGGATGCTGTACTGCCGAATTGGTTTTCGATACAGAGTCCCCTGATATCTCGGATAGGGTGTTGACACATTCCCGGATTTCAAGATTTTTAGGAAAGACAGGCTGGATCAGCGGAGCGGCGGCGTCATTATTACCGTGAAAAGCAATTTCCACGCGCAAATTGTACCTACCTCAACAAACTTGGAACTTTTGTGTGTTCTTTTGCAATGGTCACCAGCAGTTACCCCGTATCCTCAGGGTCTGCTATCGTTCGCCAGACACATCTATTCAATTCGTCAATTACTTGAACAAATCACTGTTTTGCGCAGTGCCAACACCCAACATTGCCAATAATATTAGCCGGTGATAATTATTATCCAGGGATAGACGGGATGGCCGCCCGTCAATCCCTGGGCAACTAATATCACCGCCAAATATTATTGACAATGTTCTCGCAGGAAAGTGTTATGGCGGAGCGTGCGTAAAAAACATCGTTTTATTAGCCATGGTAGACAAAAGAAAGAGAATGACACCTGAAGGTAACTGATACGTCTCACCATAAATAAGTGCCCAGCTTTGCAACAACTTAAAAGTGGAAGATTGCCTCAACCTGCATTCCGATTATTGTGTCTCAGAGAGCTAGACTCCTCGCCTCTATTGCAGTGCGTAGCAGGCCTAATATTATCCTCCTGATTTCCAGGTATTGAGATTTGTCTAATGTAATGGACATCAAATACTTCATCACTATGCCGTCCTCAGCGTATTTTCCCCCCGTAAGAACCAGTTTTCCAATATTGTGGACACCTACTAGTGCCATCTATGGAGTTGCGCCAGCGGATCCGGAAATAAAGGAGACGACATGGCGGCATTCAGCGGAGTGGCCTTCTACGGCTACCGGCGGAGAAGTAAGTGCTGTTCAGAGTATTGTTTGACCATTTTAATGTGTCATTTATGCTTAATTGGAAATGTAATGATACAGGGAGTATGCTAAATATAAAAATTTTAGTTGAGCGTACGCTTGCTTTTATCTGGTGGTGATTTGATATTGCATGTCCAACACGTAGGACACCGGCACAAAAGACCGTCATTGCGAATGTACGGACGCCATGTGCAGTGCGTTTAACGCGCGTTCATTTCTTTTTTTTTTTAAGTGTGAAGCACTTGACGAGCCCGGGCTGTCGGCGTGTCATGTCGTGGTCACGCGCAAAACAAGGTCAAAACAATCGTAGAATTGATCAAAACCGGTTCAAAATAAACTAACATGATTCAGAATGATCAAGTATTAAGCGCATTAATTATCAGAAACTCGTGATATTATTGTACTTGATCTCATGTCGTCGTGGCCACGCGCAGCAAAGGCTCTGGCTCCATGTGCGTGGTGCTTTGACTCTATGTGCGTGGCGGTTTCCCACCAGTTGTCCCTTAGCACAGGTGTCAAAACGAATGATGAATTGCTAAACACAAAATAAACACAGTATAAAGCAAGATAAACGCAAGGGAAACACCGGCGAATTACTGCTTCGTACTTCGCCGCTTTCACGTTGAGTAGAACTGCATTACTGCCGAGTTCACCAATGCCACTGTACCCAATTTTATTTTATAGCGTTCATGCATAAAGTGCCAGCTTTTTTTTTTGTTCAGAGGACAGGCATCGCGTCTCAGAAGAAGTTCTTTCGTGTTGCGAAAAATTTTGTTCGGTGCCGTGTGTATATGCCTGGGGCAAGGCGGTTGCGCCTTGCTACTACTTTCTCAGAGAGAACGGAAATAGGATCGTGGATCCTGCGGATTCGCTCCAGTATCCCACCTCTCGTACGGGTGCACCACAGTGTGTGGCAGAGGCACGATGACTATTGGCGTTTTTCTTGCGCTCCACTGCATGCAGAGAAAACGGTTATTCCGGCATTTCCAGTGAAGTGGTTTAGAGCGTGTACCATCCTTATTACTTTGCTTAGCCTGGTCATTACCGTCATTTTGATCGCTGCCGTGTATTAGCCCATTAGTCTCTTAAAACGCTCAATTTTTCATAAAACATGTGTTACAAAGGTTGCCAGCATGTGTTGGTCGAAGACTCGTCAGCTCCGTATTTTTCGCCATAACCACATCTTTGTCGAGATGTTTCACAGAACTGTGACCGTAAAGTTGCTATAAATTATGACGACAGGCTAAAATTTTTAGTGATAAGTGTACATACATTTAGTAAACCAGTGAACAAACAAAGAGCATATGTGCTAATATAAAATATAAGAAGTCCGTGCTATAGCATACTACACTCGTGAGAAATATACGGCACAAACATTACAGTACTATATCACCATCTACGTTTTAGGCACGCACTTTGGTGCAGCGTGAAATGTTGCGAGTGAGGTATATATATATATATATATATATAATTCCGAAGGACAGCCAGCTGGTCATCGCCACGTGTGAAGCCTTCCGTGATGATGTATCCGGTGTTGTATGCAACGCTTCTTTCGCACGATGAAAAAAAAATTGTATATTGAAAACACATGTTGGATTCTCAATTGAAATGAATTCTGTGGTTTTACATGCCAAAACTGCGAATTCATTACGATGCACCCCGTATTGGGGGACTCCGGATTAATTTTGACTACCTGGAGATCTTTTCCGTGCCCCCAATGCACGCGACACAGATGTTTTCATTTCGCCCCCATCGAGATGCGGCTGCCGTGATCGGGATTTGATCCTGCAACCTCGTGCTTAGTAGCGCAACAGCATAGCCGCTAAGCCACGGCGGCGCGTCATGTCGGAATCTATGTGAAGCCAAGCTTTCATGAAGCTGTTATTAAAACGCTCTAAATTTGTTCATTTCGTTCCTTCATCCTTGGCGTAAACTGGCGAGCGCATGTGCTCTCGCTCATCCGTGCTACGCAATGGGACAAACCCTATATTTCCTTGTATTTCCTCATATCATGTTATGTATTTCAAGTGTACCGGCCGCTTCTTGGCCCATCGGTCATTCTGGGTATGTGCCTTTGTACGAAAATTATAATCATCATTAACACGTGACGATCATCTCAAAGAGCTATAGTAGGTGGCAGGATATATACGGCCTGCTTCTATAGCCAAGGTCTCGTTGTGTGTATGACCTATAGTATTGTAATCCTCGTGATAATAAACACGCGGACGTCCTTCTTGGCCGATACCCCGTTGTAAGTGTGTGTCATAGCATGAAAACATTACTATCATAAATAAGCAGCGATCATCTCGTAGAGCGAGTTGGTGGCACCTTATGTACCTGTCGCTTGACCAATCACCCTTTGTAGGTATATGTCCCCTGGTAGGAAAATTATTATGATCAACATGTGGCGAAAATTGAAAAAGCGTGTTGGTGTTGTCACGATAGAAGAGTACGTGCGTTTGCCACTTAATAGTTAGAGCTATGACCTTCTGCTCTGCGGGGCCGAGGTTAGAATGCTGGGACTGGATGGGCTCTTTTGCTATGTGAGATTTAATCTACTTGGCGAAAACCTGACCAGCGATTGACCTACCACCGTACGACTGACAGACTAAACTAGACAGAAAGACTGACCAACCGACCCACCCAAGCCAAAGTAAGGGATGATTGGCAAAGAGAGTTTTGTTTTAAAACCACGGTACCATAAGTGTAGGTACCGACTCGTGCAATCTGTCTATACTATTGCCTTCCAGCGCGGGGAAGGATATGTCTACCATTTAGTGTGAACTTAGCTTGCAAGCTGAATGCTCGAATCTCCTACTGCAACTCCTACGCTCTGGTCTCTTACTGCAAACAGGTCACCGCTAGTGCCATGAGCTCCTGTATTGACAACAGTTACCCCAAAACACTGCTTGATTAGAGCTAACATATAATACGCACTAAACACTATTCCTTAAGGCAAGTTTTCGCTGCCAAAAAATAGCACTGCCTACCATGCAGAAAACACAGTCTTGGGGTAGTAGGAATCTCTGATGTGAACCCACGCCGTCGAGGTTTATAGATATTTTGGTAAATTACGGTTTGTTAACAACATTTAAACACGCCGCCAAGCAAGTTCTGATCCTTACAGACTTTCTAAAAGCCCCTGATACGTTCAGCGTTGATATATAGTATACAAATTTGTAGTGTCCCAGTGAGGAAGACGAGAGTAGTTTTTCCGGTCCTTAAGAACATACTGATTTACCAGTTCCGATACCCCAGCTTGCTTAATGACTTTCATATGGCCAGCAGCGAGCCTACTCGAACTTGGGCAACAGAAACACAACTAATTTGCTCTAAAGCCCTTCACGACAAATGCTATTGTCTGTTATAGATAGACGTCAAGCTAAATTAAACTTTATGCTTTGCAATTCTGCTGGCCTTTTTTAAGATAGCAGAGCGCAGCAGAAGAAGGCTATATTGTGTTTCCCACTGTTACATATTTCTGAGTTCTACACAATTTCGTTCGTCTTTTCGCCCCACCAAACTTCTAACCTTGGTGTGTTGACGTATATAAATCACTAGCAAACAGAGTAGCTTGGGGCTAAATAATACATATGGAACTATTGAACATTGGAGGCAACGTACGGTTCTGTCGCGCTGAAAACTGCTTTTTCCCCCAGGAAAGGAAACCAGCTTGAAGTGACAACTGAGTACACTTGTGGTCCAGAAAAGGATACAAAACAGAGAAATATTGTTTTTGTGAAACTCCCGCCAGCGATTCTTAAGGCTTCTTTTCAGTATTCGGATGCAATACAAACCTCCCTTGCTTCCATACTACGGTGAGAGTCGCGTAAAACTGCTGTTCCTCAAAAGGAAAAAGAGCTGAAAAGGCCTAATTGTACACGAAAACCTCCAGTACACTGCATTAGACTAACTCCTGTCAAGATCATTTAACGATTTAACGTTAAAAATATGTTTGTTGGTCACCAATTTTGGTTTGCCTGCGGCGCTCACTTCTGTCCAAAAATAGGGTATTTCACTGCAAAGATTACTCATCTCCCCTCGTGACCATAGAAACCTAATTAATGCTAAAAAAAGAAACTTTTAAATTACACTGTAGATTCACCCAATAGTTAAAGCCGGTGGGCGTTTACTATCTAACTTTAGCAATGAAAAAAATGCCATAAAAAGGTAGACATCTCAATGCGCGAAACTATATCGCACTTTGAGTGAACGAAAACCACTCCGTGGTTGCAGAGCATTCAGTGATTTCAAAGATTTCAATGGCAACGGCAGCTTACTTGAGCGTTATGTGAACTCTAGAACATACATTATTTAAACCACACATAAATCGTACGACCGCTGCACAAAATCACATGCAAGCTACTGTAAAGTTGCCACAGATAAGAACTAACCGTAGAATATTGGTGTATTCCTTCGTGCTGTTAATTATCATGCTTGTGACGGTGAGTTGCAAATAGCTGAAGAGAGGCTCATTGGTATTATGATAACTCTACGAGCATGTTTACCGGGCCCCATATTGTTAGGGCATATACGAATAAGGCCACATATCTATGTGCGCGACAAGATTTAGGTTAAATTGCAGAAGGATGCCCTGCGATATAAATTCATGCAGTTCATGTAAATTACGGAAACAAACGTTGACCTATCTGGTAAAGAGGTTCTATGCAAGGGGTATATATATGCAGCGCAATTTTTTAAAGCCGCCTGTGCTTTTCAAAGTGCATAAATTTGTAAATACTGGGGTCTAGTCAGATTTGGATGACTCCGTACACGATGATGTTTGAGTGCGCTCGACGTAAAGGAAGTTACACTTGCGCCAGTTTTTCTGCTTACGAGTGTTTTGTGCTTGAGACATTCTCGACAAATGAGTCACGGGTGGGAACATAGAACAATTGGATGTATGAGTGTTTAGCACGGGTATTAGACGAAGCGTCCTCTTAAAAGCGACACAAGATTGAAGTAGCATTAGCATTTTTCTAATGCTGTCTTTACTGTACTTGAGCAAAGCATTGTTGACCATTTAATGATTTTCGCAAGTCGCTAGATACCCTACGCTCTTAACTACACTCTTTTCAAATAACGAACTATCGGTAAAGGAAACTTTCCAGCAGAAGTGAAGACACCAGTGGCATCATACATCTCCGCACTAGCGTTCTCTACGCGCATTACACTAATACACGTACAACAAGACGCGAAGTGGCGGTGCGTGATAACCCCGCTGAGCGAAGAACACTGCATGTCTGGTAATTTCAGAAGCGTAGCCTGATTCATCCATTAGTGGGATGACCTCGCTTTCGCTCAGCACTCTTTGTTCTTGGAGAAGCGGGGTGCACTTTCTGGGAACCATTACGTCTTCTCTCCGTTGCAATTTTAGAGTTAATGGATGCGATCTAGATTCTTATAGAAAATGAAAACCTACAAAGACAAGATGGGCAATGAGTAGGGTGCAGCTTGTGGCTTGTGTGCACGCGAGCTTGGGCGTCTGCTCAAAAGAGCATGTCTTTCAATGGTATTCGTTTACCTCTTACACACGAAAGCTTTCTGAGAACCCCTTACAGTAAATACACAATAACAAGAACTAAACAAGACTAATACGGGCGTAAGTATTTTGGTGTCATGGGCGTTTCTATGGAAAGGCGTGTTTCTTTTTAAGCCGTTTAGCATGTCACGTCAAGGTACAAGCAACTCGCTGCAAAGCGGGAGCTCTCGTTTGATGACCGCTTTGTAAATTCCGATAACAATAAGTGTAGAAATGAGGGCCTTCATTCTCCCACGGCTCTTAAGCGTTTGCGTAGCTATTGCTTTTCGCCATAGCAACACTGGAAAGGGAAACTCAGCAACTGCTTCGAAGCTCAGCTGCGAAGTGCTTCTAAACGGTCATTTGAGATCAACCTTAACTGGCTGTTCAGAATGACAACATTCTCTCATTTGCAAATGCTCTTCATAGACGCTTTCAGGCTCTGGTCTTATCTACATGACTGCATAACTCAAAAGCAAATGTGCTTTCCTTGTTTTAGCCATTATGATGGGGCTGAAAGTTTAAAAAAGTACAAGCTTTTTCTCCGAATCGTGAAGTCGTAATTTAACACGTTTAGTTTGTGTGTTATAAACATTGGAGCGCATACACGTCTAGTGTCATATACGAGAGGCACAATTATTTTTCCTTTAATAGTTGAACGATTCTGTAATCTAAAGAAAGCATTTATTTGTGACCTTCAAAAATAACAACGATACCATTTGGAGAAGGCACTCGAGGATGTAATACCAATTCCTGCTAATTTCTTTCAGGAGTGGGGCCTGATCATTCGACAACGTAACCTGCAACTCGGGTTGTCCCGCGCCACAGGTGGTACAACGGCTAGTGTCCGAAAAGAGCACCAGCACAGAATATATTAACGTCAATTGAACGAGTGTAGAACAGGGATAACATTGCAACTTTAGTCCGGCGGAATGCGGTAATATTAGAGTCGGAAACCATGGAACACTTTAACAGAAGAGCGAAGGGAGCATAAAAAGGGAGCACCCACTATACCTCAGGGCGACATGTTGCAGTAGCCATAATGCACTTGCAAGACATTCGCTAAAAACGAATAATTTGCTCATCATTCCAATCACTTGAACCTCACAGCTCAGGTAAAAGCCTAATATTCTCTCTCTATCAGGTAAATGTTTTGCAAGTCTTGCTCTTCTTTCTTACCCATCTTGCTAATATTGTGAACGGAATAACACCAAAAGCAAAGGCACCAAGTAGCACCCATGCTTAGCGCACATGTTGTGCTCCGCAAACGTTTTCACAGTTTGGTGCAGTGATATTAGGAGTTCGCTTTCTCAGTACTTATAGCCTCTCTCATTGCTGCCAACCTCCGAAGCCAGTATTCCTATCATTGGGACAAAAACAATTGTCTATATTTCCCCAGATTATCGCAAGGTGCGATTCTTCATTTGTCCATATGGTTCGTACAAATATACATATTTGTTTGTGGCACACAAATGCAATGCAGTGTTTATAGTCTAAATTCATGCCCTAGCGCGTTTTAACATATTTAAATAATGAAGTAACTGGACTCAAGCTGAAATTTCGTCGTAGTGCAAGTTGTTATGCTGACAGCACAGCCTCGCGCTTTAAGTCATACTCAAAGAAACAAAAAACCAAAGCCCCTTTCTTAAAGAAAGATGGTTCAACGCCAAACTTTCGCCCATGCAAACTGAAAGTCAAAAGTCCAAAGACAACGCCCACGGAACGAACCCAAGAACTGCTGAGCGACCCGATGCGATGCACATGTGATTTGATTGCTTGTTTAGGATTGTATTTTTTTAACGCTCAAGTTGAATTAAGACACATTTCGCTAAGTTGCATAGCCTTTATTTTAGATCATGCAGCCCTTTATTACACGCACACACTCACACTTTTACGAACTGCATGCCATTGCCGATACACGGGATCGGCCTTACGGGCACGATCGCGCTCGCGCTTACGTTCGCGTATGGCAGCCTCTTCTACCGTGCGCTGCACCCGTGGCCTACCCACGGTGACGGCCGGGAATGCTTTGCGTGATGCGCGTAGTGCAATGAAGATATATACAGTTCGGCTGGGTAGCGTGGCGTTGCAGTTACCATAGCTCTTATCGGTACAACTGCGAATGTAAACTGTAGTGTTCTACGATCGTTTGCGCAAATGCGCAGATTGTTCTACTGTGTGCGCAAATGCGCAGGTAGTTCCATTGTGTAACTTGGCTTTCCTGCAGTGCGCTTTCGGCGCTCACGGACGAATCAGTGGGACATAGAAAGCTTTGCTTTAAAAGACGTAAGCACGTTTGTACATTCCTCTGCACTGAAAATAAGTTTGGACAGCAAAATATCAAGCTTGACACAGACTCTCAATCTAACTTCAGGGAAATTGGCACTGGACCTTTCTTACATAATGTAATAGGGTGAGAACACTGTGATACTTCAGGCGACCATCGTAAAGAGATATGTGCATCAAAATTTTTCTTGCAATCCATGTACTCTCGTAGTACCGACGCCTACCCGTCATTTGTAGTGAAGCACGCATATATGTGCGTATGTTTTAAACATTTTTCAAGAGTTTAGGCAAGTTTCACATGGCAACATCAAGAGGGGCATCCCTTGGAATAACATCCGCATTTATGGCACTTAGTCGACACTTGCTGCTGCGTTGTAGCATTGTTTTGGTCAGGACAAAGACACTCCTATAACGAAGCACCAGGCGCCGACTAAGTGCTTTAGATGCATATGTTCTTAGAAGGAGCTGCCCTCTCGAGGCAAGAAAAATTTGAGGAAGCTGCTCTGTCATTTACGTTGGTGTATTGTGGTGAATTCAATATATTGCCGAAGGGCAATGTCCATAATTTCTGGGAATGAGTATCAATACACGCCGACGCATCAGCAGTTCCACGTAACAGTCATCGCGGTGGTGCAGCAGGGGTTTCTCAAATATTCGAGTTTCTCATTTCTCCATATGATGTCATACCTCCATATCATACGTTTATATGCAAAATTTCACAACATTTGGACCAATTTTCTTTTTCCTTTCAACAAGAACAAGTATTTATAGATCTGGGTATATTTTCTTTGGATTCATAGGACTGCCTCTCACTCTGTGCATACTGCTTTTCCCGGCTTGTTTTTTTTATTGTTTTACTGTGCTTGTGTTTCCTTCCACCAATACATATGTACACAGTGTAACGCACTGCGAACATGCCTTTTCTGGCAACTTGGGAAGCAATTACTGCTAGTGTTGATGAGAAAGAACGCAAAGAAATACGACGCAGCTGACCAAGCAGTCGGTGCACCCGGCTTTTCGACACATGAATAAGCTTTTCGACACATCTGATTCAGGAGATACAAGCGCGTCATTTAACGGACCTCTTGAGTTACGAGTTTCTGACCGTTTGCTTTCGATCGACCTTGCTCATCGAAAACCACAGTTATGGCTGTATTGCTTTGCCTTTTACTGCTCCCACGCCTAAAAGCTGGAAACTGAGTTTGCTACGTCTAGCCATTCTATCGTATTTTCCTTTACGGTATCGCTGTCATTCCACTGGCGTCACCGTCCAACCCTCATCGCCATCACCTGGTGGCATTCACATTCTGGCGACGATGTGCTGTGTTTAGTGGTGCAGGGGCCAACGAGCGCCATGCAAGTGGCACTCATTTTTATTTTCAGGTTTATCGGGATACAGCTGAGAAACATCAAAACTCGGCCCAGCACAGCCACTGCTAGTCGAAATATAGCTCCTGGGCCAATTTGAAGTCGAAATTAGGCGGCGCTAAGCACAGCGGCACCACCAAACTTCGGCGCTTAAAAATTTTTATCGGGTTTCGTGCAGTGCGTAGGTTCTGAGAGTTGTGTCGCCACAGCTTGGTATTTCAGTAACCACAGCCAGCAATATTGTAAAGGGTGAAGACGCTATGTTCATTCCAAGGAAATTGTTTTTATCAGATGATAGTGTCTTCTGTGAAACCCTGCTGCTGTCACAGTAATTTTTTAATAGCCGGAGTTCTTAAACTCGACCAAGTTGCACGGGTAGTTGTCTTCTCTGCATGAATTTTTTTTCATTAAACACAGAAATTCTCACCTGTCTGATTTTGATTACTCAAATCTTGTTTTCATCGAATATTTTGTTTCTTTCTGTTTATACATTTCGAACCATTCTTTTCTGGAGGGGACTTGAGCAACTTCTATTTTTTTCAAGACTGCTTAGGTAAATTATTGTGCGATGCACAGCCCGCCTTTGGACTGCCACCTCTTGAATACACGGAAAGGTTACACTAAATGAAACCAACATTTAAAAGCCAAATAAATTTCCTATTATTCCAACATTACAGAAATTATGGAAGAAAATATCTTTAGAGCACAGTGGATACGTTTGCCCTTAGTCAGTACGAACTATTCTGCTGTAGTGCTCAACAGAAAAATGAAAAATGAAATGGTAACAATATCACGATGATGTTAGAAAAGAAGGGTGCATAATGTTGCATGCACCAATTTTTGCGGAGCTATTGGTGTCATTTTAGTTCGATGTGTGCAATGCCAACTTCACTCACTAAAGATTGCTGCAAATTTTGGTCGTTACCAGAGACCCAAAGAAATTGTTTTTATAAAAGTGGGCGAATGTCGATGCACACAAGTGATTAGGCTGGTGTCTGGCATTAGGCCACTAAGCAGACCAGACACAAAAATATAAGCTTCATTCTTGAAGTGCCACAGTAAGCACCACGAGTGACAGATAGACTTAGGGACCGTTATCTCGAGATATCCAGGATTTGCAGCAATTGAGCTTCACATATTTCAACACCCTCTAACTTTGTCAACAGTATTCTAATATTTTATCTTGTGTTGAGTTTCAGCCTTGTACTGACAGGAAAGTATTTCACTTTATTGGTAGGTATCGTTCAGCAGCAAACTTGTCCATAAAAAGCGACAAAGTGGTTTCAATTTGTAAATGTCCTCAAACAGAAAGTAGAATGCTCGACGAGCCGAATTTTGCTCAGAAAGGCGCGATGAGCCATTTGTAATAAAAGATTAAACGAACGAAAGAACAACTGGCATCTCTCCCCAGCTGCTTCATTTCACATAGAGTACTTCCGCTTTCTCTCGTGGGTATCTTCAGCATCAAAATCAAGCGGAGTGTTTTTTTTTCTTTCCATTCAAAAGTGACGTGCATGCTGACCTCGATCGCTTGAGAACGGTGACTAGATTTGCAAAAGCAAGTAAATGGACAGATGAAGGCAGCAAGAGTTTTGGCATTTTGGCATTTGGTATGGCAGAGACACTTATTTGCTATTGGAAATCGAAGGCGAACACACATGGCCATGAAAGGCCCCACGTAAATACCCGGAGTCGGGTAAGCTTGGACCTGCCGAAGTACCGGGAGAATTTTGGTCACGTCACTCGAGATCCCTTGAGAAAATGGAAACATGATCGAAGTGCAGATAGTGCGCACAAGAGGCACTTCTGCGGAAAGGAATGGGGAGGAAGAGATGGTTCGGGAAGCATTGAGGCCTCAAGAGGATGGAATCGCGGAGTAATTGAGCGTTGAGGAAACCGGAAACAAACAACCTCGCTTACAAAAGAAATCTGAAACCATGTAGGCCATGTTTATGTTGATGGGAACTGACCGTAGACCCAAGTTGGGCCTAGCGCAAAGCACTGGTACTTCAGATCATTAAGGAAGTCACGTTAAATGGGACCAAAGTAGCTTCCACCACTTGAGTTCTCATAATGAGAATGGGCTTCCAAATTATCGGCTTCGTCTCAGGAATTAATCGAAAAGTCGCTAAACACGAGCCTAGATGCTTGAACGAGATCAACTGCCGCGTAGGCGCATACCTCTACGACCATCGATGTTTCCGAAAAACGTGTTCTCTCTTCGTCAGACCCATTCATCTGTTCAGTTCGGACAATGAAGCAGACATGACATCACGAGGTTTAATAGGCTGTACCGCACAAACAGTGGCTCTGGCTGCGTAGCTGCTCATAAAGCACAGGGCACCTTTGATGTACAACCGATGCAGCTGGAGGAAAGCGTCATAAAGTTAGGTGCGGGCTATACTCGGTTGGCAAAACTTTGTCGATTGTTTTAAGACGCTGCCGTGCTGGAAAAAGTGAGCTTGCTTCTTCTCATGTCTGTTGAAACTGAACCTTTGATTTAAGGATGCACGTCGGGGTTGTTGGTAGGTCACACTAAAGGCTTTAGGCGTAGCGTACCCGACAGGGGCCCAAAGGGTGACACAGAAGACACATACACACGCTGCTTATTTTATTCATTTATTTAGGGTAGCAATCTAACGCGCCTCATATTTATTACTTTTTTACACAACTGCTGCGGTTTTCATGAATACCAAAGTAATTGCGGTAATCATAAAAATAAATGGGAAAAATAAACAGTTCAGCTAAAGAATGTGTACACTTAGAGTCTGCCTTTTCTTATTCCTAGCCTTGATATTTTCTGTTATTTTTTGTCTTATACAAAATGTCGTTTTTTCCCTTTTGCTGCGACAGGAACTGCCGTATCTGAAAAGATGTATGTATCCATACAGCCATGCATCAACATCCGGAAATGCAGATTTAGATTCGGCCATGCCCGTTGGTTCGCCTAAAATCTAGTTCCTGATCGTTACTAAATAGATCAAGTTATTCGATATTCGGGAGGTAATATCATAATGGCCTCAAGAACAGGCCTATGGATCTGCGCTGCAGGTGAATCTCAGAGTTCGTGCTCAGTTGAAAAGAACCACAACATAAATTGCATCCCGTGTATCAACTACATCCGGGGTTTTTAGCACTCAGGAACTCCCAAGTTTAAAGTTACGCATAATTCAAAAATGAACTAACCGATCCCAATTGCATACGAATAAATTTAAAATTTACGTAATCTGACAACGTTACTGGGAACACTGGGGCATCTTTCCTAACGTTTTGAACACTAATTTGTAAAGGCTGGGCTAAAGTTAAGCGAGATACCTCGTCTGAAGTAGTGACCTGAAGAAAGGCACCGCTGCGTAAGCGCACATCTTTGATGTCGAAACCCTTATTTCGTCGCAGGCAGGATATTGCTGATCATTACTTTAGCAAGAAGTGAGCAACATTCATCTGAATAGAAAAATATAGCTCCACACATTGCTTCGCATCAAAAGCTGCCTAGGCTTAGCCGCAGTGGTGCTGGTTACTCTGAGCCGATAATCGCCTTAACGCTGACCTCAAGAGATATCTCGCATTAGGTTCTAAGCTTCCCTTACCCTGCCTAGTTTTGTCTTTCGTTTTAGTACCCAAAGTGACGCCTTCTTTGTTTGTGATTTCATTTGATCGTTACCTTACACACGGGGCCATCTGCAGATCGCCACATCACCTCGCGGCCTCGAGGTTCGCGAGTGCAACACAGCAGAAAAGCGCTCTGGTTGAAGGCCGATATTGGAGAGCCATAAAATTGCGCCACCCCGTTTGGTTGTGCTCTTGGCTGCGGTGGAGCAGCTTTCCCGCCGTTCTCGCCACAAGTGCGCTGGGGTTGTCATAGCCGGCCAAGAATTCTGGAAAACTTCCCCAGTCGACTCACGACCAAACATATTGCTGGTTGAGTAACTGTTTTTGAGATACTTTGCAGAAGTGGCGCAGTGGAGGAACAAATGTGTCTCACTGGAGGCTGTCATTTGAGAATGGCGCTGTTAACATTGTTGCAATATTGGGCAGGTCGCTGTTACATAGTCGAAACAATATTGTTGTGTCCAAGTGCGAAAAAGAGGCGCTCAGATAATAAATGGAAGAGAGAAAGGCGTGGCTGTGCATCGAACATTTTTTGTAGGAAAGAGTGATGTTATATTCCAGTAACCTCAGAGTCCACTGTGAAGTTACCGGAATATACCTTCCCTATTTGCCACAAAAATGAGCGGTGCGTAGCCGATGTTATTCTCTTCTTCCATTTAAAGGATGGTGGGTGCGCAAAGAGCCCATGGGCTGATTCAGGTTCGGAGCCCCCTTCCCCCTTGTCTAAGTTTTAGATGGTGATTTATTATGATATCGACTGCACGAATGCATACAATCAACATAATAATAATAATAATAATAATAATAATAATAATAATAATAATAATAATAATGAAGCATGTTTCTTAACGTGCCCAGGAGCAACCCTAACTCCGAGTGCTGACGCACGCATACATTAAAAGCAAGACAAGAACACTGCAGGGGAATATAATCTAAAACAAACAATGATAGCGAATTAAGAAAAATATCAAGATCATGGTCCCGCCTTTGTCAAAGCTAGTGAGCGCAAATTGTCTTCACTCTCTACGCAAGTCTCTTCACGCCATTTTTGGGCCCTGCGGATCGAACCATAGCTAGGCGCCATAGCCGAGCAACTGTCAAATTTCGGCCACAAATTGCACGATTGTAAGCATTATAACTCCTATTGAACAGAGGGCTGAGTTTCATGGTTTATGCCTACTAGAGCAGAGTGAGCTATCTCAAACACGACGCGACCACTCGCGCTTGGATAGGCAAACGCACTGCTGAAGGCCGAGTCAGAGGCTGAATTTAGCTCCAACTGCGTCATGCGTGGCACAACAGCACCATCTGTGCACGCGACACAATCATGATCTAGTAATGGCTTTTTTTCCCTCTACATACAGCGATGGCAAAGTAGTGCGCGTAGGTAGTACGGTGGCAAAGATGTTAGATAACTTAGTAACACTTTTTCGTTATGTACATGTAACATTACAAGTCATTTTAGCAAGCGACCACCCTATGCTGACCGAAATAAAAGGCGTTTCACGTCGAAATATTGACGTCAATTTTTTCGCATGACTAACAGGGCAGATGGTGTATTAGGCATAAGGTATATATTAGGTCTGCTATATATATTTTGAAATTATTTTTATTGAACTTTGGATACCGCGAGGAGAAGCTGAGGATGTTATAGTGCAGGTTTGAACTCATTGATTGAATTCACAGGTTTCAACATCCCAAATACACAGGGGCTGTGAGAGTTCTACGAACTAATTTTGACCAACTGGGGTTCTTTAACATGCACGCATATGAAACAGACTGATCATTTCTACTTAAAGACAATACCCGATAGTCCAATAATGTACCATAATGTGTGCTAATGCCAGATAAATATTGTCGAGGTTGCCCGATGATTAGCTAGAGTTATGAGATTAGCAAAATTAGCGTAGCTTGCACAGCAGACGCAATGCCAAAGAGACAGCGGAGCTGATGGGCGCCCAGCTAGTCCTCGCTTTTGGGCTAGGGTAACCACTACCAAGTCAACCCCAGCATTCTCCGGAATTTATTGACTATTGATCGATTATAAATTGGGTGTTGATTGGCTATCGATTGGCTATCGCAAGGTATTTGGGCTAGCCTAAGCCCTACCAAGTCATCCCCAGCATTTCCCGGATTAGCTATTGATTGGCTATCGATTGGTTATCAATGACTGACTAAGCTTAAGAAGTCCCAACCTTGCTTAGCTAGACTTAGTCAAGCTCAGCTTCGCTAAGTGCACAGGGGTATGTGCCATTGCGCTTGCACCCTTTTTGCACGACCGCCAGGATTGGGCCACATTTTTTGGTTAAGCAGACACATTATACCCGGCTTAAACAGCTCTGCTGTTAAAAAGTGTCTGCGTAAAAGGGAGGAATTAAGCTGGATATATCTGGCTGAGGCCTTCGTCGCGCAATGATTTTAACGTTACGGGTATACAAAGTGATTGTAAAGATACCAAACGTTTTGTCGGGGATGAAGCGTGGAAGGACTTGCAGGCTCAATCTCGAGGAGAACGATGCGTGTCATGTTCTCATAGGAAGATGTTTCGGCGACAAAATCGGTGCAAGATGACGTCACAGCTGTGTTAGGGAGACAGGAAAACTGAGCAGTTACACGGCATCTCTGGGACTGCTCGACGCGGTGTTATTTCTTAATAACGAAAAAGATGGTAGAAGCCTTGGTGCTGATCAGCCAGTTGGAGGATGTTGAATCAGCTAGTCCATGATACCTCGAAGTACGTGGACAACGTTTTATTGCGATAGCAATTATATGGACACTTCAACCGGATTTCTGCCGTCGGCGTCGCCGTCATCGTCGCCGTGAGGTTCCCTATAGATAAAATCTTCGCCGCGCGCCGTATGCCCGAGCGAAAGCGTGCAGGGACGCGCGCTATCACGGAGAGCGAACGCACTCAATCTCCCACGCGCAAGCAAGGAAGCGGGAAGCCAGCGCCGGAGGGAGCGGAAGGGGGGGGGGCGCACTTCTACTTTGCCAACAACCGCGCTCGTCGCTCGTCCGCACCGTCTCTTATTTCCACACGGCTCTGACCTTTCTGCACCGTGCATTCGCCGCTCAGTTTCCGTTGAAGCGATAGACCGCACGTACCTTCGCCCGCTGCGGCGTATGGGCTTGCTGCCAGCGTTTTGACAGTCGCTGTCTGCAGTCATTCAGTGTGATCTATTCATGTTTGTTTGTGCGCGCTCACACCACGCTTGTTCATTCAGTTAGTAATAGTCGGGCCACATTTTCCAATGCACGCTACACATGCAATGCTGCCCGGATCGGCAGTGCAGCGCTACAGGTGTGTCGCTTCGCACGCGCTGCCCACGGGAAGCGCTTCTCATCAACACCACCGTTTCACACGCGCCTTCTCGTGGTCATCGAGTCTGTCTTCATGTCGGTCTACTTACGGCGCAGCACACCTGCTTACTTACCCGCCGTGGTTGCTCAGTGGCTATGGTGTTGGGCTGCAGAGCACGAGGTAGCGGGATCGAATCCCGGCCACGGCGGCCGCATTTCGATGGGGGCGGAATGCGAAAACACCCGTGTACTTAGATTTAGGTGCACGTTAAAGAACCCCAGGTGGTCCAAATTTCCGGAGTCTCCCACTACGGCGTGCCTCATAATCAGAACTGGTTTTGGTACGTAAAACCCCAGAATTTTTAACACCTGCTTACTTAATCAGCTCATGTTTACTACAATTCACATTGCTACCAAAGCCGCTCACCTTACTTCGTATGAAATTGCTGTGTTGCTATCGCATTCATTGCTTCGCCCTTAGGGCGAAACTGTGACATTTTTTAATGCTTAACGAATTTCTCCTCCACTTTCCAGAAATGTGCCAGCGCGTATTTTATGTACGATGTATACGACATCAAAGAAGACAGGGCTCAGATTGCTAGCTCTTTTCGCGCGGCCAGCTGGCGGCCAGATGTGTTTCTAAAGAAATCGCATTGCATTTCTTTGAAAGCTGCCCAGTTGGAAAGCTTCTCCTCAAGCATTCAATACGACACATTCTGTTCCAACTCCGTAGGTAATTGCACTAGCAAGCATAATTGCACTAGCAAGCATAACAACCCCACCGGTTGCGTTCACTAACGCGATCGTATACGGGGTGATCATTTTTCGGCTTTAGCGAATTTTTAAAAAATCACTTGAGGCTGATAGCAAAATTCTAGCCCTTGAGCTAGATAATACAAGGTAGCGGACATTACTTACACGAGAAATCAAAGCACATAACCAACTAATTAATAAAGTAGCCTTTCGCCTGGCGAGCAAGTGGGAGGTAAGCAAAGCTTGTCTTTTGTTTCTTCAGTGCTCCTTCGAACGAATTGCATTGACGAGTACCACGTTGTGCTCGAACCACAACCGGTACACGCACTGTAGCTGGCTCCTAAGTTCCGGTTGAGAAACTCTCGTTGAAACCTGGCCGTCGCACCGGGGAAGTTGGCGCTAGCAATGCCGAGGCGTGCACCACCGTTGCCGGGTTCCTGGAGGGCTAGATGACGCTGACGTTTGGCCTCAACATCGCGCTCCCGCAACTCGGGGTCGGCAGCTCTTCGCTGACGTTTGGCCTCAACATCGCACTTCCTCAACTCGGGGTCCGCGGCTCTTCGCTGACGTTTCGCCTGAGCTTCGGAAGCCCTCACGCTATAGAATCGACGCGTGGATGACGAGCTCTTTCCAGAGCGCGTTCATTCTGGATGGATTTTCATAAAATTTATTAAAAATTAAATACTTCCGTTATGTAAGACAATGAATGGCTCATACCCCCTTAAGCAATGCTCGGTCATACTCCCATAAACGTGGCCTCTCCATTACGATGACAGAAGAGAAGTGAAATTCTACGCTGGAATGATTAGCGGCAACGCAGCCAGCTTTGGAAGCAGACGATGATGATGAGCGCGTGCAGACCACCTGTGGAGCTGGTGGTCTGCATAATTCTCTATAGCCTAAAACTCAACACCCATTATATTGAGCCGGTCCTCGGCATCACAAAAGTTCTGGCCAGAGAATGTGCCAAAATCACGGAAATGTGAATGCGTGACGTAGGATGGTAGCTGGCGCTGAAGTTGCACGCCACGGGGAGGTGTCATTACTGGAAGCCATGGATGCTGGACGAACGAAGTGGTCCCTGCGGAGCTCCAGGAGAAGAGAGGGGAAAGCGCACTTACACTAAAAATTGCACTTGCTACTCGACATATTATTTGCAAGATATGGTTGCAAAAAAGAATTGAAGCGCTGACCAATCCAGCTGATTGCTTGCACAAAGGCCGGTTCGTCGTCGTCTTTGTAGGAACGACATGTGTTCCTTGTTAAATACACGCAAGGGTAAATTTCTTGAGACGTGTATACGTATTTCACTATTTTCATCGCGCTTGTCACCTGCAAACGGCTTTTTTTTACCTTCATTAAAATTTGTCGCAGCGAAGAACAATGTTTAGTAAGAGCCAGGCTGTAGTTAATACATTACAAAAGAATCTGGTGGCCTCAAGAATTTCTTGTCAGCCGTGCGCACTAACTTTCTCGGAGAAAATATGCCTAAGGTCCTCTTTGTCCTTCCAGAAGTATTTGTCTTTACTCGTAGCCTGAGGTAACAATCCAATGCGTTTTTTTTTGTAGAAACTATTGAAGGTATGAGATGTATCTGGCGAATTTCAGCGCCCGTTTCCCGGAGGCTATGCCAGACAGCAGGAAAAGAACAGCTATGACTTAAAGAAAACCGTCAGTGTTAGCATTTGATTGCAGTTAGCTTGCTTTAAAGTATAGTTTTCTTTCAAGGATCGGGAAAAGAACGCAGTTGCTGTATGTGTTTGTGTTAAAATGATCTTTCAAATTTGCGTTCGCAAGTTACGAAAACATTTATTACGAAACATTCAACGATAAAGCCGCACACACATTCGAATTCATGGGTTTTTCGGTCAGTCAAACAACGTTTTCCTCTTACAGCCTGAACGCTAAAAGAGGGAATATGCACTTATAGGGACTTCCGAGTCATACAGGGACATTTTCAGTAGAGTTACCTTCTTCCTACTATAGGAACGCCCAAAAAAAGAAAAGAACACGCTTATTTACCTTGCACAACATTTGACATGCGGAAAGCCTAATCCACGTTCCATTTTCTTCACTTAAAACGGAGAGTGCAGTGAACAATTGATGGCCCGCTATAATGTATTCCGCACGAGTACGTGAGCATCCAACACGATGGCTTTTCCTGCCATTACTGCACTGATCAAGTCCTTTGCAAGGAAAAGCTGCGTAACGTCTTCATCGTTCGGTTGTTCTGAATTACGGTTCTGTAATACCATAATGTAAGGCTCATTTAGTGCCAAATAATCATTATTAATGTTTCTGAATGGCTAATTTCGTGTGAAACATAATCATTCTAACAGGTGGGCTATAAGAAATCCCGGTACACTTTCGTAAATTTGCATACTGTATGAAATTCAACGTAAAGCTGTTGATGTGGCGAGCCTGAAAATTTCAAGTGAAATTTTGCGCTATGAATCATCTCGGAAGCAGATATGACGCACATGAAAATCCAAACAAAGGGTTTTACTTAACAGTGCAAACACAAAGTATAACTTGCCACCTCATGTAAAAAAAGGCCCCTCATACAGCACTGAACACAAGTACAGCACTGCGCGGTCCCAGTGGGTTTTGTTGCTAGGTGTGGGGATTGGAAGTAAGCCAGAGCACACAAAGCTAATGGAGAAGAAAAATTTTCTGCAGGTGCTTTAGCAGCAGCTCGATGAAAGCTGCTGCTAAAGCACCTTCAAGCAATACCGCGTTTAAGAGAATTGACTACCGCCAGCTTCCATGAAAGTTCATTAGGTGAGGTTTCAATGTGAAAGGTGTTTCTGATTACCCGAGAAAGGTGTTTCTGATTACAAATCTGTATCGCCCTAAACGTCTAGCAGTCCGTGAAAATGAGCAAGTGTCTGTACATCCTAAGAATGTTAATCGCATTAAATGTCCAAGAAGAATGTTAAATGTATGAAAAGATTGATGGATATGGAACTCTGCGTGAGTGTTACCTCCATCAAAATATGCGAGAACGACGCAAAAGAGACGCGCCACAAGAGCCGTAGTAGACTAGGTCAACATTGCTTCGTGGTGGTGGCGGTGGTAGGTTGTAGCAACGGGCGGGTTTAGCCTGGCGAACAGGGCCGGAAATTACTCAGCCCGGCCGTCTCTTATATCACTTTTGTGCTTCACCACATGTCCATCAAACAACGTCTCTACTAAAAATCTGATAAGGAGACTAAGTTACTTTGCGGGCTATAACTGAATCTTCGGGGATGTTGCGTCCCGAATCGGCAGTGCGCATTCTTTCGCTGTTTCCATGGAGGCAGCCCCCTTTCATCAGCCTCGCCCAGACGGCGACAGTGCCCGACACCGACGGTGACGGGCAAACAAGCGCCCCAAATCGATGCCACCCCCTTCATCAGCGGCCACCTCCCTGGTGATCCGGCCCGACACCGGCTGTAACGCGATGACAAAGACGCTCACTTAGAAGCGACGACAAGCGCCACCCTTCGGGGACCAGCAAGAAGGTCACTCTCCCAACCCTGACAAGATGACCGTCACGGAGAGCAAGAAGCCAAGTCGACGAATTTCCTGGAAGGAGTGTGAACTAGAGCACTGCACGGGCTCCGGCTTACGCGAAAGCCCGGGTCCGGCCTGGCCCGTGGGCCGGGTTGGGCCGGGTAGGGCAGTTTTTTCACGGGCTTGGGCTGGGCTCGGGTATTTGGACGCAGGCCCGGGCAGGGCTCGGAGTTTATAGTGGTGTGCTTGTAACATGCAGCGAGTTATCCTCGCGTGTCTCGACTCTGAAAAACTTGTTGCCCCGGCGCAGCGGGAAGCTAGCAGGGCTACTCCTGTGTACTTCCCTTATCTTCTTCCGACGTATTTTGCGCTGTTTGATCAGAATGTAAAAGTCCAGAAAGACCGAAGTCCCCTCAACCCAAAGGATGCCACTGTATTCCTTACCTAAATAAATATAATTAATGCTTTCAACGCGGTGTAAGCGCGTTCGCGACTTGCTCATTCTTCAAAGGCGAATTGGTAAAACGATGACTGGTTAGATAAGATAATTCGTCACGCGGCTGAAATATGGCACTACGTCCATCCATGATTGCACGCAGGTTCTCAATCGGTCGCCTAGCAGCAGTGCATTACGCTGCACCATGGAGGAGCGAGAAGCTTTCTTTCTCCATTGACTCCATCCATGCGCTGCGCTCACGACCGGTCGTGGCTGAGCTTCCGCTGGAGTGTACTAGAATACGGTTGAGTGGGATGAACGGCTGGGACAGCGCATGCTTTGCAGTGAGGCGCCCGACGTGGAAAAATACTGTGGCGGCGCTGCGATAGAAGTGGATTGGGCTGCATCAAGGTCGCGCCATTGGAAACTGCTGGCGATACTGCTCGGCAGGGTAATTCGTACTACTTTGCGCGCTGGTATTTCTGTTCAGACCGCTCAAATGGTGTTCATAATTGCATATGACATGTATTTATGCCTTAAGAATAAATTTCTCTCATTTTCTTCTTTACTTCATTTTTTTAATGCCGCTCGGTGGTCTTTTTCGGTCTCGGGCCGGGTTTGGGCCGGTTTCGAGCCGGGCCGGGCCGGGCCGGGCTCGGGCCTAAAGTAAAGGGGTGGCGGGCCGGGCCGGGCGGGTAACGTAGATTATTGCCCGGACCGGGCCGGGCCCGGGTCTCACCATAAAACTTTTGGTCGGGCTCGGGGGGCCGCCCAACGTAAAAACGGGCCCGGGCCGGGCCCGCGCTGAACAAATCGGATCGTGCAGTGCTCTAGTGTGAACTCCCCGTTTCCAGATGTCCCCGTCCTTGCTTCGAAGGTTGGACATCAGAGGAGAGTTCTGTGAACAATACGACTCATCTGATTGGCCGCACCAAGGTCATCAGATTCCCTAGTCGGGTCACGTAGGAAAGACGGCTGCTTTATAAGCAGACACCTTGGGTGCAGTGGTGTTTCCTGACGTGTTCTGTTGTGTGTTCAGACATGTCGACTGCATGTTTTGCCGTATGGGCGGAGGCGCAAACGCGAGCGGCCTAGAGCCATGCATCGGGATTCTTATGTAGTGGGCTGATACATTCAAAGTGCTCCCTATGGAGTACGCTTCCATATTTGGAGCCATTGTAAATATGTAGAATAAGCCTGTTTTTTCTCGCTCCTATTCTTACGTACTAATTCCTCTGGCTGAAGGATCACCGGCCTAAACGCTACCCCGAGTCCCAACAGGGAGCACAAGGTGTTGTAGGCACGCATGCGGGAGGTCATTTTTTTCTTTTTGTGCGGATTCTCTGTCCACGCGGTGCTTATTCTAAAAACAAGATCATGGAGCCATGTTGTTAAAAGCGTCGTCTTTCACAGCTCTACTGAGAGTATCGCTCCTTACTCGAAAAGAACAAATATTTTTGGCATGCTTTCTTTGCACACATTCTCTTGGAGAGCTGCTGTTATAGCTATGGGTTCCTGTTGCTGACAGGCATACACACCTGTGCCTCTGTTTCCTAAAGGATCACTTACAACGGATACAAAACATTAACCTCATAAATTTCTGTTGTTTATTTGCGTTTATCTCAGATTCCACAAGGCATTCCTCTGTCCTCGCAATCATAATTAATAACATCTACATCAGCAACTGCTTAAGAATAATAAAAGCCAAATTTTTAAGGATATATTGAACATATGTGTGCGAAGACAACGTACGTAGTATCTGTGAGGCAAGCCTAATTGATGTGGCAGCACTGTCACCTCCTCTGTAAAACATGTGCTCAGCGCGGCCGGCGCTATGATGGGATTCACAAACATCGCTGCCTGCGGGCATTACAATTCATAAAATAATTCCCAAAGAATAAAACTGGCCCGTGACTCATGCACTCCTGGCCGGTCCCACGCGATCTGTGGCTTCTGTAACGGAGGCGCCTTATTTATTCTGGCATCGATTGGAAAATGTCCCAGACGAGTGCTTATTACGTGTATACGTACAGAGACACGGCATATGACCATTAAGATTGCTAGGGTGGGTAAGTTTCGTGCGCTGTTCTATCACTGCTGTAAAAAAAAGCAACTGTATGTCTGAAGGCCAAATAAAAGGACGGAGGAAAATGCCCAGTGACAGGAGCATAAGCTACTCTATCGAAGGTTTTAAGGGCAAAACTTTCTTACTTGATGTGTGTGCAGACGGTCGGTTTTAAGACTCCCATCGACACGATAGCACTGTTACCTCCTATTTAAAACATGAGCACAACATGTGCGGCACTACGATAGGAATCACGAACATGACTGCCTGCGGGCACTTCAATTCATAAAGTCATTCTTGACGAATAAAACGGGCCTGTGACCCGTGGCCGGCTGATTGGTCCCACGCGAACTGTGGCTTCTGTAACGGAGGCGCACTATTTATTCTGGCATCGATTAGAAAATGTCGCCAGATGAGTGCTTATGCCATGTTCATACAGAGACACGGCATAACACCATTAACATCGCTAGGAAGGATCAGCTTCCAGCGTTGTTCAATCACTGCTGTAAAAAAAGAAAATATATGTCTGAACGCCAAAGAAAGGGACGGATGAGGAATGCCCAGTGGAAGGAGCGTAAGCTTGGCTATCGAACGTTTTAAGGGCACAACGTGCTGACTTGATGTGTGTGCAGACAGACGGTTTTAACGCGATAGCGTAAGGACCCCTTGTCGCAGGAAATCCGGCGTCGGCGGTGGCGTGCATGTCGGCGTCCGTGGCATAGAAAATCATCCCCAACCACCCCAACCGCGCAGGCCCTCCGCATGGCGCAAGGTGTTAGCGAATTAAGGAGAAAATCATCCCGCACCACCCCAACCGCGCAGGCCCTCCATGTGGTGAAACGTTTTGGTGGACAAAAATTGAATTTCTCACTGTCAAATCCGTCAGAAAAATGGTAAAGTACGACTTAACCACAACCTACAGACATGGTGGCGTCACATTGTATTTTGAATGTACGAGAAAACATTATTCTTTTAGGACGAAACTCCAACACAAACCCCTTTTCCAGCATTTCTACCATACCAAAATCGGCGCGCTCTGGTGGGGTACTTGCGAACACAATATCCAGATGGCGCTCGCATCCTCGGCGGGTCAAATTGGGACTTCGCCTGCCTAATGCGTTTTGGACACACGCGCGCTTCGGGGCAATATCAAACAAATAATAAAATAATAAAAATGTGCTAGGGCCTTCACATTTTAATATTAGGCGACTTATATTGCCCCTGAAAAAACATCTTCCCAGCAATAAATTTTTGTGTAAAAGTGTGAAGCCGACTTTAAGGAGATCGGTGTAAGCTTGGTCTTTGTAAGCTGGCTTTCCCACGTTCTGTGTTGCAATGAAGCCCACTGAAAAAAAATGCGATGCGAACGGGGGCTGATGACGCTATCGCGTTCCACTCTTTAAGGCGAAGCTCAAGCATCCTCCAATTTTTAACACTCCCATGCACACGATAGCATTAGTCATTTCATGCAATGTAAAACGGCGGGTGGTGGCATGCGACGAGCACAAAATAGCGGCCCCAGATAAATCGATAAGGCAAAAGCGCAGCAAAGATAGTGACTTCAGATCTTTTATGCCCTGTGGCATCGCCTATGTGCTGGCCTTAGGTGGTCGGGAGGCTGGCGCTGTGATTAAGAACCTCAGTACAGGGTTGCGCTCCCCTGTGTCACTTCGTGTCCGCTTCATATCCAGAGTTCATTTCGTCCATGTTGCGTCCTACTGCACTTAGCGCAAGAAAAAATGAACCTCAGTACCTCTAGTTCCTTTTTCATTTTTAAGCATTCTACACCATGGAAACACCGAACAACGATAGCAGCTCCTTCATTGTGGAAGAATTTGTCGGCCAGCCTAAGTTCATTCTCGCGAATCATGCTGCCTCGAGAGTGAGTGTTTTCACAGCGCGCACTGAAGGAAAACAGTCATTACGAGGAAAATAGGTTGCCCGCAATCATGTACTTTTTTTGGACTGATGCTGAAACGGCGCGAGGTGTATGTTTGTGAAAGCAACATGGAGCAGGTGGCAGTGAGAAATCGCAACTATTTCGCCTTCGCTTATAGTTTTAATTAAATGTCCGATTCGACCAGAATCAGCTGGAAACAGGTTCTTCAGGATTCATATGCAACGATTATTGCTTCGTTTTATATTAATTGTGGCACATCGCTAAATGAATAACACGCACGCAAAGAAACAGAAAACTTACCTACGTTGTACCGTGCTCCAGTTATGCACTCCATTAATAATAAAGTCTCAAAACCATAATAAATATCACTTAGAACTACTATGCTGACGCCTGGTATGTTTAAATAAATGGATTATGGTCTAAATAGACTCGGGGGGCTGTCAAAGGGTAATTGTATATACAGGGTGTTTCAGTGAACACTTTCAAAATTTATTATAGGTTGGCTGTGGCAGACAGCCCGATTCTAGGTAATGAGCTGGTCTACTCGAAGAGGCGGACATTACTTGCACAATAAATTGAAATGCATAATCGACTAATTAACAAAAACCAATAATCAGGTTTTTAACTAATTACCTGAAGGCTCCTATTGCAATTTACAAATTGAAACCGTGGAGTTCGCAAGGCGGATCCACTTGGAAATAATTCTCGGGATGACACCAGTTTCGAGATATTAATTTCTGAACTTTGCGGAGAAATGCATTGGCGTTGCAATTAATTTTGTGCTTCAATGCATAAAGCGACGTTTTCTTAAGAAACTAACAGGAACGCTAATGCATTTCTCCGGAAAGTTCGGGAATTAATATCTCGAAACTGCTGTCATCCAGAGAATTCGTTCCAAGTGGATCCGCCTTGCGAACTCCACGGCTACAATTTGTAAATTGCAATGCGGGCCATCAGATAATAAATTAAAAACTTAATTAGTGAATTTTTCCTAATTATTCCATTATGCTGTTCAATGTCTTGTGCAAGTAATGTCCACCTCTTCGAGTAGACCAGCTCATGAACTAGAATCGTGCTATCTGCCACAGGCAACCTTTAAGAATTTTTGAAAGTGTTCGCTGAAACACCCTGTATATAAGGAATGAGCTACCTTAGCTCAAATATGTACACTTGTACACTAGCACGCCATGTTCTCAAATGCAAACGTCTAGCTCAATTTGCATATTGACATAAGAGTGCAATCATATATCATACTTCATTGCGCTACAAATGCTTGCTGAATAATAGAAAGAAATTTGCAATTGTACATAGGCGTGTCAGTGTATATATTTGCATGTGGACATTTATTGTTATAAACCACCGACTGATGCGTTACCTAACCATTGTTTAGCTGCCGCATTTTCTCATGTCTCACGCCTAAAATGTACGCATCTTTCTGTCAGGACTTTCATGCTGCTGTGCGACGTTCTGCGAGTTTTACGCATGCACAATTTTTAAGAATAGAATGTCCCGCGTTGGCAACTTTGCAAGCTATATTGCTGTAATACTAAGAAGAATAATCACTTCACAGGAGGTACCTCACGCAGACAATTATAGTGAGCCAGCAATTTTTCTCTCTAGAGGATGAATTGAACCTAACGCACGTCATTATTGTGCAAAGAAAAAAAAATGCAGCCATTTGCACGAAGTGAAATCGGTCGAAATAGCGGAGCTGTGGTCGTTCTGTTTCTGCGATTGTCGCGTATGTTTCTTTTTTTTCGCTGTTTGTGATTAGCCAAGATTCCTTAACTATATTCACGTTGAAGTCCCCAACGAGGGTGCATCGAGTTCTTCTATAGCACTCCGATTCAAACCGACTTAATGAATCAACTATGAACTCTTTTGCGGTCATTACCGCTAGACCGGGAGCCAAGCAGCCGCCTAGCGGCGTCCATCGTGCGAAGAGGGCGCGGAGCAAACACCTGCTATTATACCCCGGCCCCTCTCCTCCTCCTCCCCGGCGTGCGCTCCGATTGGTCGGCTCCTCTCCTCCCAACGAGTGGGTCACGTGACCACTCCGGCTCTGCTCCTGCGTGACGGCGCATGCTCGACTAACAGCTCCGCTGTTAAAAAAATGCCGATGCCAACAATATAACGCCAACAATAGAATTTTCATGCGCAGGTATAGTCATCACCGAGACAGACTCATTATTACAGAACTGACATGTCACGCACTCGCAACAGGAACTGTGGAATTTAGTTCCGCCATAATAATCTCGACAAACCTGCAGTTACACCGAAGTTGAATGTGGCGACGAGACGCATTTGAATAGTGGCTTTATGAAGAAAGCATTATCGGACAAGGATGCTGCTCATTGATCTCACCACACCAAATTTTCCTTTTTTTTAACAGATAAGAAAAGTTGTAAGTATTCTGCAGAACCGCACAAAGGGGTGTCACGCACAACCAAGCTCTCCCTCTTGCGGCATCAAGAGAAGCAAAAACTCCAAAATGCGTCTGCAAGAAGAAAGATTCGTGGCGTCCATTACAAGCGTATTGAAGCACAACAGAAAGAGAAGGCGAATGTCGATATTGCGGCTCCCAGTCCTATTTCCGTTCTCCGAAATGGTTTCCAGCAGACGGCGCGAACGACCAGCTCTCCGATGGCAGGACAACCAGCAAACTGCAGTCTTTTTTATTCTCAACTTCGGTGCGCTTGGTTATCGCGCATTGTTGAAATATATATTTTTTCTTTGGTTATTTACAAAAACCACAGGTCTAATCTCGTCCAAGCAGTAGGGCAGCCATATAGTTAAAACAGTACAGGCAACACTGTATGATAATGAATTAACCTTGGAGCATAAATACACAAAATACGTTAGTACACAATCGATACAATACAAAACTTAAAATACAAAATATTACACACAACATTATAAAAATTGCTACGTAATAAATAGGTACAATCACAAGCGAGGAAGCGTACTATACACAGCTTGAAAATAATGTCGAGCTGGTCAGCAGTATTATCGAACTCAAAAGCACTTTCTAGCAGAGAGTTACAATAATTCAACGCTACTTTTATATGCTATAGTTTGGGCAAAATGGGGGACAGTTAATATGTGTGGTTCTGTCTCGTATTTCTAGAAGACAGGAGCTTGCACAGTCAGGTAAATTTATCGAGACATTGCCAGAAAACATTTCATGTAAAAACGATAGTCGACTGCCTTTTCTGCGTTTTTATAACATTGGGATGTCATTTAGATTTATCAGCTGTGTCGACGAATCATTTCTTCTCTACTTGCTGCTTCTTCAATGGTTCAGTTGTAGTCCTATGCTATATTTGCTCAATTTCGCTTCCTCGCTGTTTCTTTACCTTGACGCCTATACCTTCCTTGTTTTATGGCAGTCTTTCGGAGCGTGATGAACATACATGACAACGAAGGCGTGTGGAACACGACCAAGTACCACGTACGCACTGCGAAACGCTTCGTTAACGATTGGAAGGAAATGTGTCACCAGTTTACGATACAAACCGCAAGCAGGAACGCTAGGGCACATAAACACACACACACAGACGCACCTCTGCAATCTAGAACATCATGCTCGATATGTCTCAACATGTATTGTCCGTGATATACGATCATGTTCTGGGTGTGCATACACGATAGCACTCAACCCATTAAGCCGAAACTTACGCTAATCCCCGTTTCGTAATGACTGCTATAGACTGCGATAGTTTGAAAGCAATGACGCTGCTTCTAAACTCAGACAGGTTTCTTAAAATCCGTATCTTTTTCATCTCTGCATTACATTGCCACGCGTGTGCTATTGAAAAAAAATAAAAAAAGCTCTGGTGTTTCACAATTTTGTCTTTTGGTGACAATCAACACTTTATTTTTGATGCCAAGCAAGACAAATGTTATCTGAATAATTCACAGCTACATGTTTGCCTAGAGCCTTCTAGGTAATTGTGAGAGTGTACACATAAAATTAAACAACAAAGTACAACACCAGGGCATATAATAAAATTTAGTATCCAACAAACAAAAAGCCCAATAAGAAGACATGCTCCTTTTAAAAGTCGCAGTTTCCCCCGAAAGGCAAAGCATTGATTGCAGTTGTAAACTTGTGGACAGCTATACGAAGTGAGGATAGTAGTTCTATCGGCCGTATGAACTTGTAAACATAGACATACTAACTATATTAGCAAGCAAGGTGTCACGCACGCACAAGCAAGCTTGAACGCATCTCACTCGATGACCGTGAAAACTCACTGTCAAAACTCTGTACATAGAGAGCAAGCACGGCAGCAGCAGCGAGCGAATTGACCTTCGTCCCGCCGATCGCATCAGCGCGAACTTAGCCGCAAAAACGCAGCGCAAGGATGAAGGACTCTTCCCCCGCCGCACATCGGTTTCAAAATACAGCCGCCAGGGCGGGAGCGTGCGGCGTAGTACGCGGCGTCCCCCCTCCCTACCCTCCCCCCGGAGCCTTGCGGAGCCTTGCGGCCCGGCGGGCACGCGCTGTCGCTCGGGCGGCCAGGAGCAAAACGCGCCCGGAGTGGTGCGCGCGACTGGAAGACGGTGCACTTCCTTCCCGCTTCCCGCCCTTGCGTGCGCGAGATCGATCCGCGACCGCCGGCTCACCCTCGCACGCTTTCACTCGCACATAGAGCATATGGTGCGCGGGGACGATTTTATCGCCCGTGGACTTTATACGGAACCTCACGGCGATGGCGACTGCGACGACGGCGACGCCGACGGCAGAAATCCGAATGAAGCATCCATACAAGTTCTATCGCAATAAAATAAAAGCAACGTAGCAAACGCGGTCAATGCCATCACATATACAAAGTTAGCCAAGACCCCTAGGATGTGTTAACTTACGGTTGCGGTCGGTGGCCAGTGGCCGGTTTTATAGCTGAATGCACTTCGATTTTCAAATACTCGTGAGAGCCGTGCTTTCATTCGAACTTATGTGACAACGAGTGCATTCTGCTCCCATAAATGTCTCTGCTCCACTTGCGACCTCTGTGTCAAGCCGGCTGGACTGAAGGCCTAGGTGTAAGTTGAACATTTTTTTAATTTTTTCTCACTCCCGCACCGTGTCCTAATCCTTTTTCTCAGCTGACTGTGTGCGGTATCAATGAACCAGAAAAGCGACTTTTTTTTCTTGGCTCTCACGTGAAGCTGTTTCCCACAAAGTCACAAGTACAGATGAGGATATTCTCCATCGACTACGATCTTTTTGTATTTATGTTACTTTGAGCTTTTCCATGCCTTTTTTATGGATCACGCCGGTATACGGTCTGGTTTGTGAGCTGCGTCGGTTGTTGTCGGGTAGTGGATATACAACGGGGGTGTTTCAGTTGGGTCAAGGCTTTAACCATTTCATTCAAGAAGTCTGCAGGATGGATCTAAAGTATTGGGGTTATTTTTCGGCAACTCGATATTCCCGTTAGTGGTTGTCAAGTACTCAATGACGATCACTAACAACTTACCCAATGAACAGAGGTATTCCCGTTCACTATTAAGTGAATAAATATAACGTGCAATTTGTAATTTCAAATGATCACGATAGATGAAGGTAGGTACGAAAGTGACGAGAACAGTGCCTCACATTTGTTAGTTGCCTTGGAAGTATTATATTTAGCCATCTCTGGCACCGATCATGCATAGTAACGTAAACGCTTTTTTGCTCTGCCAAAGAAATTGAGCGGGGAAAATAGCGACGCTCTTAACTGAATAAAACAAGTAGGCGCAGTGACGATGACAGGCTATAGCGGAAAGAACATCGTATCCACGGCAGATACAAAGAATTTATTCAGTGATAAGATACGGTTCAGTAAAAGCGCTGAGGTGATGCAGTCCTTTGAGACGAAGTGAGAGTGTGCATAGATACGTAGTTTCTTGTGCAAAGCCCCGTTTTTATCGACAATAAGCAGTCAGCGAAAGAGAGGCAACAGTACCTCAAAAGTAATAGCCGGAATGTTTCTAATATAATTGCCTCATATTATTGACTTTGTGTTTGGTAAGAGTTTAGGAAGGGGTGGATCACTAATAATGTTGCACCACGCTTCAGAGCGAGGCAGGCTCTGGTCATGCCAATAGTGCTCGACAACGCGGTACAATAGCGGCGGTGTTGATCAGAGTTTCAGTCGGGTTGCCAACATTACCTAAAGCAGTCAGTGATATAGAATTTCAGTGATCAACGTATCGCCAACTCTATACCACAATACATTCTTCACATTCAAATGATGGCTAAGTTATTTGAAAGAAGTAGTAATCTCTTCCTTCTGTTTATCTTCTAGTCTGTTTATTTAACTAACGTTTCTACTTTCCTGCTGCGAACAAAGTTCAGCCTCGTAAAAGTATGCATGATAGGATGCGTGAATAGCGGCTTGGAAAAACCCGCAATGAAAAAAAAATTTGGGCCTCGGATTTCTCTACCAAATTGGCTTAACGCAGAAGCGGCGGTCGCTGTGTGTCACAGGAACACTGCAAGTAGTCACAAATAGGTTTGCTATCATACGGCATTGAAATGTGTATTACTCCAGGGATACGCGCCGTGGTTGCTTAATGGCTATGGTGTTGCGCTGCTAAGCACAAGGGCTTGGGATCAAATCTCCCGGCCGTGACGCCCTCATTTCGATGGAGGCGAAATGCAAGAACACCATTGTTCTTGCATTGCAAACAACCGCACGTGGTCAAAATTAATCCCGACTCCCCCGCTATGGTATGTGAATTCGATTACCTAATTCGATTACCTAATATATTTCAGCGCAATTCGATCAGAGACGCACAGCGTATATCATCGACAAACAAGGCGCGGAACTGTCGCCCCATGTGGCCGAGAAACGCGATACAGCGCTACCACGACGGCTGTATACTGGCGGGGCGCGCTGAGTTTCGTTCGGCCGTGCTACCACCGACGCATCCAGATGCCATAAATGTCGCGCGTTACAACACGTGCTTCTGAAACACATTTGCCCAACGGACGACAACTCTCTATGGCAGCACAGCGAAAGCTATACGTGCACGCGCTCATACGTGCGGAGCTTCTGCTTTTGCATTACTGCGTGAAGTGTGGCGACGCATTGCTGGCGATATACAGGAGCCGCAAAACCAAACATGGACCCCAGAAAGCCGAAACTATAGGAACAGCAAGCCACGCAAATATTTTTGTAAAAAGCCTTTTTATTTGCAATGAATAAAATTTTGACTATACAATTATATAAAAACTAAGTCGTGCGAACATTGGGCAAACAGTGAAGCTGGTGGCCCTTCCCTAGCTTTAACTTTGGTTTCCTTTGCTTAGCTTCATTTGGCTTGGCTTGTTCTTAGCTGAACTTAGCTGAACTGCGCGCCGACCCCGAGTATCGGGATGATACTCGGGGTCGGCGCTCAGCCTTAACAAATGTTAAACGTTATCGCTCGGCGCAGAACGCGCCTGCATGTATCGGAAGTTTCTCAAACGTTATGGATGCTTCTATCCGCTGTCTGTTGTCACCGACGCTTATGTAATCTGATTGTATGAGCGACGCGAATTGTCTAGTACTTTCTGGAAGACACGCGGGCCCCAAGGATTCCTATGGAACCTTCGATGACTCATGTGTCAAATCCGACGCGTTTCGCCGCTGAACAGATTTCGACGATCGCCGACTGTGTTCGCCGCTGTCGTTGTGCTTCGGGTGCAACTTGCTTTTGTGGGCACAGGTTTGCCCAATAAAAAGTCCGTTTCGTCATTCAAAGTATTGCGACTGTTTTCTTCACCGTCACTACTACGTGACAATATTGCATACCACATCAGGACTCAACCATAGCTCACATTCAATATGCAATAAAACTTGTATACGACTTCTGCGGTGAAATACGCGATTGGTGAAGCTACCGTGCATGTTTGTAACATTTGCTCTAAAGAAACTCGTACAATACTGGCGCGTCAATTTTCTGAGCATAGGCGACCAGATAAATTATGATATGTTGTGCATTGTGAAACGGGTTGGCGCATGGCAACAATAACCAACAACGTTAAGGACCGAATGACAAGAAAGGAAAATGGCTAATATGGTATTTATGCAGCCAGCGTGCTGTCTTGGTTTGTGGTCGTTAGCCCTGTCTGATTCATGTTTCTTCGTATAATTACCTGTTTTTTTTTTCAATTCAATCGTAAGTTAACTTCACATTCTAAAGAAGACGTGTTTTGTAAATTATATTGGATATATTGTGTGCCTACTTTATCGCCTACCTTATATTGTGCCTACCTTATTGCACAAGTTGCATAAGGAGTAACAGGCATGGGCGCCACTATACGTGCTATCGCACCGCAACCTTTTGTTGTAGAATTTCGTGTCGAATTAATATTGGATTGTGCCCGCAGAGCCGACACGTCTTGGTCATAAAGAGGCAAGGACGGCAAGCTATATTATAACGAAGCATTGGTGCAAAGTTCTGTAACGAAATATGAATTAGCTATAACACAGCTACGTTGGTGACACAGCATACTAGGAGTTCAATATGCCCCAATGAATTACAGTTCTTCGGCTTGTGTACGAGATGGATGTTTTATTTTATTGTAACTGTATATAGTTTTACAGCAAAACTGTTAGAGGCTAGGTTCCAGGAGATTGCGTCCTTAGAAAACCGGAAGTGTAGTGTACAACCATTTCAGACACGTCATGCCACCTCGTGGAGTCTTATGAAAATGCCGGGTTGGCGGCGTTTTCAGACTTAGGATTAGAAAAAAAGTCTGCATTATACCACGGTTTTCACCGGATCTTACGTTTGCTTCTTCATTACATGACGTAGGCCACCCTGGCGACCACGTGAGCATGTTAGCGCTTGTGTGCGCGCCGTGATTGGCGCAGCCGTCTTTAATAAGATGCTTTGACGGTACGGTGATCACGACTGTGTACGTTCCCCCTACAACGCCTACCAAAGACACCGAAACGTTCATGATAGACATGTTCGGTTGGGTGATGCCCGACGACGATACGCCCATTCTCATTTTGGGGGCAATATTCAATACAGCAGACCCACCATAGTCACAGCGTCACTAGTTCCATCTTCACAGCAGTGGAAGGGGTCTGGTTTTCTTTTTTGCTGCTAATTAAAATGCATGCTAACTCACTGGCCAGCGCTTGTGAAATGAACATGCTTTTGAAATAAAGTTGCGTGTTACGACTACTTTTGTCATGTAATACATGTAAGAGGTATAACGTATTATCTGCGTGGCCACAGTGAGTTGTTTGGAAGTTGCGGGAAATAAGATTGCATAATTATACTGCACAAGTTTTTTGGGACACTTCGCATTATTGCAGTATACAAAAATATTTTGCACTTTTCCTAAACCGCACGTTGTCAGCAGTTGCTGAGTAACACTTGCAGCATGATTTATGACGTAACTTTAAGAAATTACTGTGTGCCTTTACTAGAAGTTAATATAAGTAAAAGTTATGACGTCGCCTTTAATCTAAAATCTGCATCTTTAAAAAGGCTGCGAGATTCTGCTCTTCTGCTTGCTCCCCTGCCACGATGGCTTAGCACCTATGGTATCACGCTGCTGATCACGAGGTCGCGGGTTGGATTGCCAGCCATGGTGGCCGCATTTCAACGGGGGCAAAATGACGAAATGCCCCTGTACATATCTTTCAGTGCATGTCAAAGAACAGCAGCTTGCCCCAGTTAATCCTAAGCCCTCGACTGCGGTGTCCCTCATAGCCCGTTCTGCAGTTTCGGGAAGTTAAACCACACTAGTCAACGATAATTTAAATAGCTGTGTTCGTACTTGAAATAATTTATTGAGACCCCGTAATTTCCGTTCACAGATAATATTGGTCGATAAGTAAGCACAGTAGAAAACTCTTTCTAGAAAGGATGTATTGTTGGCTAGGTCCATAGTTCTGGCAAAATTATATTTGCTTCATTTCTTCTTCTATCAATACTACGCCTTGCTATCTGCTACAAGCGTCACAGCTGTTATAATCGAAGCTTTTCATGCCATCTATTTTTCTTCAAGTAACATGTGTTTTCACTATACGAAGCGCTGGCACGAAAACCACGTCCTCACGAGGTTCTTTCCCTAACCAGCGGAAATTATGCTGATATCTATATATGCATCTCCTTGTCAGCAATGATCTCAATGCCCAAAAGCTCTGTTCCCTAGTTTTCAGTGGCCACTTGCTTCCTTTTTACATTAAATTGTTGTCGCCACTGTTGTAGTTGTGCACAACACAACAGTTCCCTCACTCACCGGTGGCGCTAGCGGCAAGTCGCAGCTCTATTGGATGTCGACCCCACGCTCGATTAACCTAACTTCAGTGGGTTCCCGTTCATTGCGTCACCTAAGGTTCGGTTGTCGGGTATTGTTGGGCGGGTTCCTAATTGAGACGTCATCAAGCGAGCGTCGCTTTAATTGAAATCCTATAGCAGCGGTGATATGCGTTCGCGTCACGCTGCCTAATGAAATGCGTCCGCACACCCGCTTTTCAGCCGCCAGGCGCGTAAATGACTTCGCTACAGGTGCTGTCTGACTCTGGCTGCTGTCCGGAAAATCCAGAATATCTAAAAGGATTGGCTTATGCTAGCGTCCCGAGTAATTCTGATGATCCCCCCTTCCTACTCCACCGAAGTGTATTGTTGTCACCCAATGCATTTACCTCCAGGCAGCAGAGTCAGCAAGCGATGTGCTTCTGCTGCCTGCCTAATAATATGAAGGGAAGAGAGTGGAACAGCATCAAAGGATCAGGATTTATAACACCTCTCGGAATATGCTAATTTTCTTAGGTTTATTTGTTTATTTATGTATTTATTCCGTATACTCTAAAACGCAGAAGGCAATGTAGAGGGGAGTGGGTTGCACATTACTGAAACACAATAGCAAAAACATGGCACGCTTTACGACAGACAAGTGAGTGAACTCAAGGTGACACACAGACAACTTATGAAAAGGTGAAATCGAAGAAAAGAAAATCTAAAGTCATAAAACAAACAAACCAAGGAGAACAAGAAGCCCATAAACACCTATGAAATGGTTATGGTGTATACGGTCCCTGTATGAAGTGTAAGCGCAGCACGCGTAGTTTGAGCTCTTCTTGTCGCTGTTGTGGTGCGAAACACAACGGCGTAAGCACAAAGGTGTTCAGCTAAAATATGTCAGTCCGCATCCGAATCCGTGATTAAGATTGTCTTCCTGGTCTTTTCGATTATATATTCCCAAAAAATTCCCTATATGTACCGGCTTTCATCTCGCAAACCGCTGGATACCCAAAAAGATAAATTCATTTCCTACCTGTACCGCACACTTCCTGCAAACACCTGCTATACAAGAAATAGTCGCTCGTGTTTTTAGTGTATTTATCTGACAAGGCTTTACATGGCAGTGTACTTAATGTTGCCTTTTCATTCCTTAGACCTATTTTGTTTAGTGCGGTCCTGTCTTATTTTTTTAATAGGCAATAAAATTTTATGTGCAAAGAAGCATCTGGCGCCGCTTAAAGACGTAATATCTGTTAAAAACACCCAATGCATACATATATGCACAAACGTAGGTGAAGATTACCCCTTGAAAGAATTCGCCTTTCACTTTCTGAATTGTTTCGTTAGCCAAATTTCCTACCAGGAGTCAGATAAGATATTTATACAAAACCTACTTTCTCCGATGGTGAGTAGCAAGAAAAAAAAAAACCCAAGACAAGAGAAGGAGAGGAGGTACGCGCTTCTCCAGATTAACGTCATTACCGCAAGATAACGGAAACCGCGTTAATTGATTGAGTAAGCACTTCGTCAAACCGCTGCTTCTCTTTCTTTTTCCTTGCGCACTCAGCGTTCCCTTGCGTCTAATCTTTCTAAATTACAATATAGCAGAATGTGTAATGCGCACAGCCGCACGTGGGGGAAAAAAGAGAGCAGATTAATCTGTAATCTAACATTAGCGGTCTCTGGTAAACTTTAACTTGAATGAGAGAGAGAGAGTGAAAATTGGCTCGCATAAAAAATGTGCGCGAAGCGCTCAAATTTACAACCTGACACCCTTTCTAAAATACCGTTATGTCGAAAACAATGGATGAAAATTTGTTAGGTCAGCGTTCTTTCAGACGTGTCAGCACAATAAAATTTTCTAAGAGTGGGAACGGGTGGTCTTACTTACTGATTATTTCATCGCGAGTTTTTCTTTTATTATTTGCAATGTGCATTTCTTGCATAACAACAGACAGCGCCGTAATAATGGCAGCTCGTAGTAGTGTCACTGCGAGAAAGAAAAGAACGCAAATTTTTTTCAGACCTCTCGGGTTTGCACAACGAAGTACAGTTAGACACGTGCGCAGATAGGTTAGAAATCAGATTGTACCATGACAGCCACTCAATAGGTGAGTAGTTTATCTAGAAAGCCTTATTTTAAATCTGATTACCCAAAGTAATAAATGGTTTTCACTTTGTGCGCCTTCGTTGTAGCGACAGCAAATGGTTAAAGAGTAAGAAGCTTAATAGCCCATGCAGAAATTAGTTTCTTCTCCCATTGTATAGAAGCGTGTGAGAAATTGTTTCAGCTTGTCTAATACACAGTGATTAAGCAAAGAATTACGGGAGCACAATGACTACCATCCCTTGCACCAAGACACATCCTTGGTGCAACGAAGGCACTTTTTAGTTTCTATAGAGACTCTGGTCTCAATGAGGCACTTTAGTCAAGTATGAAGTGTTGTGTTTTGTGTATTTTGCGTAACTTTGTTGTGAACTGTGCACATCATGTACTTTTGTATCCTGTCTACCTGGAGTTGCATGCTAGGCATGTCTGCAGGCAAACCTTTCAAGGATTTATTAATAAGCCTCTCTCTCTCCCATGTTGAAACTTTTTTGAGAGTGGCCCAAGTGACTGCGACTAGAACTCAATGTCTATAAACGCATGGTCATGAGGACTAGGTGAAAGCTATGAATGTCTGAGTCACAGTTTTGTGCATTGTTTGCACTCAGCATTTTTCATGACCGACTAATATTATTGCCCCATGTTTAGACTGTGGTTCATATGAACGAAGCTTCTAAATCTACCAACGCTTTATTCGCTACCTACGGTGATCTTATGAAACTCTTAAGAGTATCGTATCACAACGCGTATCTAAAAAAGAAGCAGCCACTTGGGCTAGTTTGTTGTAGAATAGCTGTTACCAAAAAAGTCAGAGGCCTGCGCGGCACAGGCAGCACAGTCACAGCGTAAGCTGGTGGAGCGGCTCAAGAGTAGCTCCAATTTGGGCACTACGCACAACAGGGTCTTCGCGGCAGTCTGTTCGTCTCGTTTTGACGAGAACGATCTGAACTGTCCGCCTGGCGTCGACGGCGAGCTGCGGCTTGTAATGCTCTCTGCACAGCAGTCTGCTGAGCCCGATCAAGCCTTAGAACGGCAACTTACATGTCGGGTGCGTCGCCTTTGCAGGCACCTTAACTAGATGGCGCCACCATACTGGCGGAGGCTCGGCAGCTCGGGAGCGCGTTGATTGCGCGCCTCGTCTGAATCGCATATCGTCGTCTGCGCCTGCGGACGCTGCGCTTGCCAGGCATCTTACCTAGATGGCGCCGCCATACTGGTGGAGGCTCGAGTCGTCTCCCCCTGCGTGCTCGCCTTATATATGGGTATTTTCCGCGGCCCGATAGCAAGCGCTTGCGTGGCTCAGTGGTAGAGTATCCGGCTCCCACGGAGCGGGCGCGGCTTCGATCCTGGCGGGAATCAGGTACTTTTTTCGCGTTTCCTGCGATAGCGGTTACGCGGCGGACGCCGGCGGCTGCATCATCGCGACCCGAAATGGCTATTGGAATGAGCCCATAACAGCTTACGCTGTAAAAAACAACATGACAGCTGATTTAGTGCGTATCTATTATGTGTCCGCGCTAACGCGGCACAAGATATTTAAAAAAACAAAAGGCTATGAGAAACCACAATGGGACGAACAGTGTTTTGTTACCAGTGGTACTGCGCACGCTGGTGAATTTTTCTGTGATCATTCATAAGCTAACAAGTAAAATTTATTGCCCATTTTATAATTATTTTTACAATGTAAATAAGTCAGTATACACAATCTGACAATGTCAAACTGTCTAATGCATTCCAATGCGTCATATTCAACAGTTTCCTACTCCCTACATTATCCCTAGTTATTTTAGAGCACAGCTCATAGGCGGCCGTTCCTGCGATGAGCGTCGGCGCGGGGAATGAAAGAAAGCGAGAGCGAAGAAAGCGCGAGGAGGAAAGCGGAGGAGGAGGGTTTGGCAAAAGCATGAGAAGAAAAGTGCCGTTCTGCGCAAGACGCGCTCGGCGGCAACCATGGCTACGAGATGGCGCCAGAATATCACACGTCATCTGTTCGCCGATAAGCCACCGACACCATATATGGAAACAAAGTGCTGCATGAGCCGAGGTCTTTCCGCGGCGGCTGTTGTGAATTGCGCACACGCGTCATCCATGCGCTGCTACTCGCGATCACCCGATTAGAGAGGCAGTCACGCCACACATGGCTACGTGTGCAATGTGCCGCACGAGACAGATTGTCCATGCCAGCCAATATATGGCGAGATGAAAATAGGTATAGAGGTGTGCTCAAATATCGAATTAGGGATTATCGTAATCGTCAGGTGAATTTTTTTTCCGTGCTTCAAAGCAGTGGCGCAAAGGGCGAAAAAGAATGCAATGTGAAGGCAGGCCCGTGAATATACCAGGCACGTCAGCAGCGCTGTCTAAAGAGGGTTCAAATAATCAACGCTATCCAATGACTGACTTGATGACTGCGAAAAAAGTGACAAGGTGACAGTGTATCGGTTGGCTGCTGCTACTAGAAAGCAGCCGCGTCACGTTATTTGTTAGAGCATTGCACACCGGCTTAGGGTGGCGATAAGAAATGCGACTGAAGCGAAAAAAAGAAAAGCCATGTCTGCTTGCTGGCAACGTCGTGGAGTGGAGCCCTCCATTCTAGTTTCACTCTGTTCCGGAGAATGTAGATACCCGCAATTTCACTCCTTTTAACACAGCGGAATAATGACAGTTGAATCATTTCCAGTACTGGAGGGAGGTAGCTGGTCGATTACAGTCCTCCAATACCAGTACATGAAAAGTTTTCTTTTTTTTTGCAGAATTGTTCACTACTAGCGCTTGCGTGCCTAGTGACTATAAAAAATATTTCTTTTAAGTCTTACGAACGTAACAGATAATATGTTAGGTACTATTTTTTCGCACAAGAACAAATGCCCGCTGTATGGCCTCTTATCGCTTTAGGGCATTGTTGCCTGTATTTTACTTATTATTCCTTCAAATCAAGCAAATTCAAAATATTATTACACCGCGTCCTCTGCAGTGAGTGAAGAAAACACAGGCTAGCGCAATGAAGATGGTGATCTTCAAGGACAATGCTGCTGTTGCAGTGAATGAGTTCCGAGGCGAAGATATCGCTTATGTCTATAGTATTTGTTTCTTGTTTCAAGTTTACTGACGTAAAAATGGGCAGCATTTTCCAGCACACCTATCTGAACTCCTCCTATCGAAGCCTTCTGGACATTCCACAGTACTTGAAAAAGCATATACACGCTCTCGAAACAACCATGCACTCGTTTACGTTGCCACCGTTTGCGAGGTGGCAATTGGTGGACTGCATTCCTTTGTCGTTGATCAAGCATACTGTTGCCATATCGAATAATTCTTAGTAACTTTATTCCGGAAACGAATGTTAAGGAGTTCACTAAAGCTAAACAGTTAAATATCTGAGCTCCTTAACAAAAAGTTGAAGACTTAACTGTAACTAAAAGTTGCTGCCCTAGAATGCATTTCAACATGAAACGAATAAAAGTTTTCGGGTTGACAAAAGTGTATAATGCCGTGTTATTTATAATTTCCACTATAGAGGAAGTCACCTATACGTAGATAATAAAATAGCTCTATTGCGTAAATATTCATAAATGTAACAAAATAAAGAAGTCTAGTTTGGTTTATTTGGAAACTTTACCGTCCTTGCCGTCGAGCTTACAGTAAACATGCTTACTCCAGGCCTATGTGCTCATTCCATTACAACTCCGTTTCGGAATCCCGGGCTCCTCTTCCATCTGCAATACAGGTGCCATCATCACATTCCCATTCTATTTCAAGTGTTCTAGATTGTGAAATGATTCCGGAATCACTCCAACTCCGGAGTTGCCACTCCGTAACTCTGATTGCGGGCAGCAGCAGCCAACAGCTACGTCATCGCGTTGTCACTTTCTGGCAAGCACCAAGTGAGCCATTCAGTAGTGTTGCTTCATTGAAAGCCATTTCAAGAGCGCTGCTGTCCAGCACGCCAAAGGGTCGGGTCTGCCTTCATTTCGCATTCTTTCTCGCGTTTTGCACCACAACTTCGAAACGCGGAAAAAGTTACTGGCGTAAATGTAGTGCGCTGGAAACTGTTCATTGTAAAGTTTGCGATTGCTGATTCACAGTTTGACATTTAAGTTTGCACAATTATGCAAATAATTCTATATTTAGAGAAATACGTTTTACTCGTTCGCTAATCAGCTATAACAGAAATATTCACCAGTGGGAGCTAGGCAATTGCTAACGAAACACCTTGGTCCCATCATCGTAGCTCACAGCCCCTTTCTCAAGACAGTTTATTCCGCGTGAGCTGAGACACACGGTGCAGTGCCACGTGGTTTTCCCATGACGAGATGCATTTCTAGCGGTCTCTGTGACCTTGGTTCAAAAACAATTATACATAACGCGAGGAAGCGGGGGGGGGGGGGGGGGGGAGACATAATTTTACAGTGACGGACGCTTGTTAGGTGGACAATTACATCATTGTGTAAAAATGGCTGTAACAAGCTGGTGTGGCCAGTGGTGCTTGATAAAGCAGTATACTGGCCATTGAAATCTTTAAATGCCTGATTTCACAATATTTCATCCATAATGCTTCACTTTTGGGGAAAATGTGGATTTCCAAGAAAGCAGACTAAAGGCCCCCTTAATGAGGGGCGTTCAACGCGCAGGTTGCGTTGAACTACAACCGGGCGAGAAGAACAAGTGGTATCCACCAGCTCGTTGTACGGACTGAACGTTCCCAAGGCCCATCAGTTCCCTGCAGTTGACTTCGTCAAGAACGGTGCTGTCATTCACTGCGCCGCTCGCCAAAGCCTTAGAAACAGGCGCTTGGGCGTCCGCACAAGAGCCTCTTCTCCAAAGTACCAATTGTGGAACAAATGAAAGCGACAGTAACCACGACTCGACTGTAAAGCATGTTGACAGTGGTACACACTGTCGGAAGACTAATACGTCGCCTAGATTTTAAATCACATAGTACGCTCACTGTGAAGCAGAGGGAAATGGGACGTATGCATTGTGTAAAAGTCAGTTGGGTCTAATATACTGCGCAGGCTGCAGAAGCCTCGAAGGAGAAGGAGCTATCAGAAGGTTAATAATCATCCAGAGTATCAGACGCAGCCATGAAGAAACTGTGAAACGGAACGATGGAAAAGGGAACACTCACGAACACGCGAAAGCGCTTCGCGATATCGTGGCGACCGAGCTATGTGATTTTGAATATTGACGTGGCCGCCCTGTTGAACGTGGAAACTTTATACTGCTTTGTCGCTTTTGTGTTATAAAAAAGAAATACAGCCTAAATAAATATTTTCCTTTCTCTGTGCAGTCGTGTGCTGCGGTGAACGCATTCCACACAGTAACAAGTGAGAACGCTGTCACCTCCCGCTTGAAATTCACAAACATAACTGTCCACAAGAAGTCATCAAAGCGAATGTAAAATTCACAAACTCTTCAGCATACTGTTCTTGAAGCATGGTCCCAAACGCACAGAAAGCAATAATGTAGTAGCTACTTCTTTAATACTCTTTATCTGTCATTTTGTGGTCTACCTGAGCCCTACTGATTCTTCAACATCCGAACCGCAAGTGAGGCTCATGCCAAGTTTTCCATCACTGATGATGGATGATGAGTTCAGCGTTATTCTAGAGTAAAAACAGCGGGAATTCACGTTACACAAAGGAATTTTACGGCATGGATGTTTGAGATATGCATTTTTGGCTGTGTGAAGTGGGTTAGGGATACGTTATTTTTTTTTACATGTGAAGTCTATTTTTATTGGGCAAATAACTTAGGTAAGCATATCCTTGTTCTGCACATGTTCTTAAGAACTGCTTTAGCGTAGTCTCTGTGTAATGAATGCCGGCGCAATTTTGTGAACATGATCAGCAGTCATCCTCATATCTTTTTTTTTCGGCAATTAGTTGAAGAGAAAAAACAAAGTCGCAGTTTTGCCCGAAAGGCGGAACATCGATTGCGATAGCAAACTAGTGGGCGAAGTAACGATAGTAGTTTTATCGGCCGTATAAACTTGTAAATATACACATACTAACTACATTAACAAGCATGGTGTAACGCTCGCACAAGCAAACATGAACGCATCTCAGTAGATGACCGCGGAAATGCGCTGTCAAAACGCTGTAGTGGGTAATCACGGCAGCAGCAGCGAGCGAATTGACCTTCGTCCCGCCGCTCTCATCAGCGCGAACTAAGGCGCGAAAACACAGCGCGGGAGCAAGGACTCTGCCCTCGCCGCAGATGGCTTTCAAGATACAGCCGCACGGGCGGAAGCGCCACGTAGTACTCGGCCTCGCCACTCCCCCCCCCCCCCCCCCCCCCGGAGCTTTCCGGACCGGCGGTTGCGCGCAGTCGCTCTGGCGGCGCCGAGTAAAATGACCCCCCTTCCTCCCTACTCTCCCTCCAGATTGTTGTGCGCGACTGAAAGACGGTGCGCTTCCTTGGCGCTTCCAGCTCTTGCGTGTGCGTGATTGACCCGCGATCACCGGCTCACCCTCGCACGCTTTTACTCGCACATACAACATACGGCGCGCGGCGACGATTTTATCGCCAGCGGACTTTATACGGAACCTCACGGCGACGAGAACGGCGACGGTGACGACGACAAGGACGGCGATGGAGATGGCAGGAATGCGCCTAGAGTGTCAAAGCAATTGCTATCGCATTAAAAATTATAGTGCTTCTTTCTAGCAGGCTTCATTCTTCTGGAAAACAGCACTGGGTTCTATTATTTCATCTAATGTTTATAACATCTTGCAGCGTGTTATGTCACCAATTAGTCCAGCTATTTAGTGCAGTGATATAGCACATACACTTCTTGGAAGAGTAGCAAAGAAGGCTCAAGACTATCGACAGAACGAAAAGTATAGATTTATCAGCTATTAACCAGGTTATTTCGCCTTTTCTCAATCAACACTTTCATTCACTAAAAGAACACACACTTTGTGTCCTCTTGTCTCGTTGACCATATATTTAACACGTTTTAACTTTCCTCTAAGATGGCTATTTCTCTAGAACGCTAGCATTTTATAATTGAGTTTGCTTTTTCACGTTCTTATGCGATCGGTCACACGTTGAATTATGCTCATTCTGGTGCCACCATTAGCACGTTGTCAGAGCAAAATTGGTGTTTATGAACAACAGAAGCTTGCTATTTCAACTAGGTACTACACCAAAACAGACAGGTATGGGTACAAGTCGTGCATGTGAACAGGCCGGCAGAGCAATCAGACATAGGCAAGGACGTTATATGTGAAAAGCGTGCCGCAAATCTGTGGTTCACCGGTTATTCTGCTCAATTCAGAGTCAGCTCTCACTCCAACTAGCCGTCCTGCACCGCATGATCATCAGTATAGATTTCAAGGAAAGCAAAGTTTGTTGCCGATGCAAAAAGTTCACCGGCGATTACGATACTCCATAATACGAAATTTGAGAGCTGCTCTACACGTGTTTCGTTTCGCGATAAGTTGAGGCATCACACCAATCACCAATCACGCGGCTCTGCCAATCACTGGCAGAGCCGCAATGCACCGCATTATAGTATACATAGACCAGCCACGCAGCTGCTGCTTCCCAGCAACTGCAGCTTTTGCAACTGTAATCTTTACCGGGAAACACTTCCGGCGAAAGCTGTGCGCGAAGGCGAGCTTCCTGGTTCATTTTTTTAACGCGAGAGTGTTAAGGGCCTTGTGTCGCAGAAAGTCTAGTGTTGGCGTCGGCCCCGGCGTCGGCATCCGTGGCGGAAAAAAATCATCCCCAGCCACCCCGACCGCGCAGGCCCTCCGCCTGGCGCAGGGTTTTGGTGAACAAAAATTGAATTTCTCACAGTGAAATCGGTCAGATAAATCGTGCAATACGACTTACTTACAACCTGCAGACATGGTGGTGTCGGACTGTAATTAGAATGTACGAGAAAACATAATTCTGTTACTAGGGAACTCAAACACAAACCCCTTTTCCAGCATTTCTACGACAGCAAGACGACGCGCTCGGGTAATTTACTTGGGAAAATGCTATCCAGATGGCGTTCGCATCCTCGGCAGGTTAGGGAGCCTAGATACAAGCGCCATTTGCATGTAGGCTCCCTACGGCAGGTCTAGGGAGCCTGCATGCCACACAGCGTTGCATGTAGGCTCCCTACGGCAGGTCAAATTACGACTTCGCGTCCTAATGCGTTTTGGACACGCGCGCGCTTCGGGGCAATGGCAAACGATTATTAAAATAATAAAAAAGGTGCTAGGGCTTTCACATTCTAATATAGGAGGACTTATACATTGCCCCTGGAAAAACGTCTTCACAGCAATGAACTTCTGTTTAAAAGTGAAGCCGACTTTAGGGGGAGCGGTGTGAGCTTGGTCTTTGTAAGCTGGCTTTCCCACGTTCGGTGATGCGGTGAAGCCCATTGAAACAAACATGCGATGCGAACGGGGTCCGATAACTCTATCGCGTTCCACTCTTAAAGGCCAAGCTTAAGCGTCCTCCAACTTTTTTTTTCTTTATGCGCCATCTGGTGGTGCTTCAAGGTGGCTTCCTCCACTTTCCTCCTCGCGCTCTCTTCTCTATCGCAGTTTTCTGTTTTTTTCCTCACCCTTTCACCACATTCACCTCCTCCTCTTTCCCCCTCATGCTTTTACTGTAGCCTCCTCCTCCACATCACTCCTTACGCTATCTTCGCTATCGTCTTTTTTCATTCCCCGCTGCGCTCGGCGTTCGCTCGGTTGCGCCGAGGGAGGACGAGGCCCGCCGACGCTCAACGCAGGAAGGGGCGCTAAGAGCTGTGCTCTAAAGTGAGACATTTAAAGACGCCCGAATGTGACACAACTATGCATTGGGGTCAATATTTGTCACATATGCCAGCGTCTACAAAGAAGCATTCAAGTGCTTTCATGACTTTTTGATGCACTATTTTTGTTGGCCATGGGTATCACACATTGAAAAGTCAAAGAGGACCGATGTTAGTCAACAAACTAATGTTCTTTCTCAAGGGGCTGTCTAGGTGCGGGCGCATGGGACAGTCGAATAGCAGGTAGTATACGTGCTATTCATCGTGTTGGAGAGGACAGACGTCTAATAGTTCCACTTCAAACTGCGTTTTTTTTAGGTCATTGTACGCCGAGGTGGAAAATAATCGAAACGGCAAACAAGCGAAGGGAGAAGACGGCAAACAATAAAGCTGGTGTCACAGCAATCATCAGCTAATAACTGCATGAGCAAGCATACTTACAGAGCGGACTGCGAAAGAAGCGCGAACAAACGGCAGAAAATCTGAGCAAGAGACACGCTGGCTTCACAATATGGTTATTATTATTATTATTATTATTATTATTATTATTATTATTATTATTATTATTATTATTATTATTATTATTATTATTAGTCATGTAAACATACATAAAGACCACACAGAAATAAACAGAAGCCGGCATGCAGTTGCTCCTAAAAGGGAGACCACATTGACAGCATGAGCATATTGCCCAGAAGTAGCAGTGCTGTCAGGCTGAAAGGAAATGACCATGGCAACCCCGCACCCAAAACGAGAAGTTAAATTGCAGATATAAGACAGGCGCGGCTATCGTTCATGTTGCCGGTTAGTTTAAATGACAATTATTAGTTCAATTATTCATTTGAGAGAGAGAGAGAGAATAAACTTTAATAAAAAGAGCACGCGAGCGTAGGTAGCTAGGGCAGCTTAGGCTGCTGGACTCCTGGACTGAGGGGACCACTCACTGCAGAGAGGAGGAGCTACCTACGCTCGCGTGCTCTTTTTATTAAAGTTTATTCTCTCTCACTCTCTCTCAAATAATTATTGAACTAATAATTGTCATTTTATTGACCAACCTGGTCAATAATTATTTGAAAGAGTGCCGCATGCTGCGTCTCTCTTATGAGAATATTTATATTTTTTTTAACAGCGAAGCTGTTCTAGCTAACCGTACAAAACAGGCGCCTGCTGTCGGAAAACATCGCCGAGCTATGAAGTCACTGCGTTGCCTAGCAACCACCTCGCGGAGCGGCGTGTGCCTCGCCTCCTCTCCGTGCCGTGCACATGTTGCCTTGACATGGGACGTTGAGAGGGAAGGAGAGCATGCGTGTGGCGCGCGCAATGCTAGGGACAAGGAAAGAGAAAATAAGAGCGAGATAGAGAGAGAAAGAAATTGTATCAGCACCAATGAGGCAACGCGCAGAGCTGCTACCGACACCGCCCACATTGCCTAGCCGCGTACGCGCCGAAGCAGTGGCGATGACGTCACCTCGCGTTGCCTAGTAACCGCCGGCGCAGGTTCGCCAGACACAGACATGGCTCCTGCCTGCCTTCCTGCGTTTGTGGCATGCCAGGAGCGTCGTCGTTCATAGGCGCCGACGCGCCCAGCGCTAGTCACGCGAAATGTCGCGAAGAAAGTACCTCCGAAAATGATCGCTCGAGAATACCTTTACTAGATGTGGAGTGAAGTTATACCAAGTTAAGACCTAGCAGCAACCAAGTTAATACCTAGCAGTGTCAGCCAGTAAAACTTTAGGATTGACACTTTCGCTGTGCCTAAGCTTTGCACAACCGAGTGCAAACTTGCCAGATTTTTTTGTCTGGTGCGGCTTGGTATTACCTCTTAATCACTTTAACTTCTTTAGCAGCACAAGGTAGCCAACCCGTCATAATAACTGGCTAAACACCTTTACTCTCTCTTTATTTTTTCTCTCCTCTACTAAAAGACGTATATTATGTAGACTTTCTTTCAAAAAAAAAAAAAACTATGGCACATTCTAACATGACCTAAGTGCGTAGTGTCGTCCACCAAAATGACGTACTGCCATGTGTGTTTTATTTTATTTTGATGCGGAGCATCTTATAGCGGCGGCCTGTCCCGCGGCGTCATTGGCGTCGGCGTCAGCATCCATCCGCACCTCTCCTCATTCTCTCCACGCCAGCTGTGCGATAACGCCTTTCTCCTCATCTACTCCTCTCCAAGCCATCTGTTTAGTGGACGTGCTCTGCTTTACGGAGACGTGGAACGCCGTGAACGTCGACATTGCGGGCTACGCTACGGTCGTGCGTACGCAGGGGTTTGGACGACCTGCGGGTGGTGTGGAAATCTACGTCAAGCGTTCCGACAAACGTTACGTCAACGCGCTGGCCCTAGAACAGCGCCCCACTGCTGACCAACGTAGCAACGGCGAGCATTGTGCCGCTAGCGTCTACGGCGTTAACGTCATGACAATGTACCTCGCACCCATCCTCTCACGCACAGCCGTGGAGAAGTACATCGACGAGGCCATGGGTGAATACCGAAAGCAGCAATATGCAGGCAAACAACCTTTCATGCTCATTGGCGACTTTAATGTCGACATCATGAAGAACGATTGGATGGTTGAGTACATGTCATCACACCACTCGCTACAACCCGCATCACACGACGACCGCAAACAACAGCCAACACGGAACATGCATCGATCACGTCTTCAGCAATTTCAAGATACAACCACTGCTACGAGATCCACTCACAGTTCATTTCACCGACCACAAAGCCATCATACTCAAAGCAACTGCACGCCTCAAATAGACGCTGCTCAATAAAGACATTCGTTAACCATTTCACCTTCGTCTACGCAATTTCATTACTCTTCTTCAAATAAAATTACACCATCTTCCCGAGGGGAACCATGGGCTGATGTGGAGCATCGCGGTCGTTATAACGGCGTTTATGCGATGTGATGGTGACCAACTGCAAGTTAACACGTAATAAAAACGTAATAACACCAAGCTAACAACGTTAATAACAGCGTAATAACAACGTAATTAATGCCGTTATAACGACCGCGATGCTCCGCATCAGCCCATGGTTCCCCTAGGAAAGATAGTGTAATTTTATTTTTCTCCTGTATTCACGCTCACGCATGACACACAACAGACCCTGGCATTTGCCCCTCGTTCTCTCCCCCACAGGTTGAAGAGCGGACGTATATTCCACTAAAAGCTCACAGCAGAACGCCAGCAAACGACATCGCGTTCCAGGAGCGCCAGTAAGCTCCAGCCTTCCCTGCGGGTGTTTACATATTTGGATACATGCAGCTTTCCTTAGCATGCTTAACCAGCCCCGCGGTGGTTTGTCCAGCAGATTGGCCATCGTGCCATGTCTTACCTTCTGTGCTCGTCCAATTTTGAAGGGAGACTCGCTTCACTCGCGCTCTTGCCTGAAAGCGGCTCTCGTCTCTACGGCGCAATTTGGCGGACTGTGATAGAACACAGCGGCGCGTCGGACGCGTCGGAGTGCAAACAGTGGCAGAGGGTCCTTGTTTATTCAAATGAGGGACACGGAAGCACGCTTGTGTTCTGCAGTAAGGAAGGAGACTAATTAGCGTTCGTGGCTGGTTGGGCGCTGTGTCCAACTTGTGCCTGACAGTGCTGCCCTGGTACCCTTGACGGCAAAACGAAGCCGCAGCTAGCGAAGGAAACATTCGTGCACGCCACCTTCTCTTTCGCAATTTGTTAAACTCGTCCCTTTTTTCCTATCATTGAAAATGCGTCGCATCCTACACAGTCTGTTGTTACTTATTTCTTTCCCTTTCGTCCCAATAATATCGGTTTCACATGTGTAGAAGGGTGATTGACCTTGCGTTGTGTGGTGCGGACGGCACGAAAGCAGAGTGACGTTGACAAATTTTTCATTTATTTATTACGGCTAGACGTGAGAAAGCGCTCAGTGCAAGAATTACGCAAGCCAGGAACGTTAGTAATATAGTTTGTTACATTCAGTGGCCTTAACTGACACAACGTATGCACTTCTACTACGGCTTTTTCTGACTGTATCTACAAAGACATAAAGTGTAACTTAGGCACCCGCACCTTGTGCAAGAGCGATACATTCTAAAAATTATTCTGTCAACAAGATATTATTGATGCGAAAGCCTTATGTGCCCCAATTACGCGAAAATTTGTCGTAGTCGGCGTGACCGAAAGCCAGTACCAAAAATGGCGGACGGCCATTTTTGGTACTAGCTTTTGGTACTAGCTCTACTGAAAATGGCATGCGCATATTCATACCTACAAAAACGTTCAGAATATAAAAGATCCTGCACTGTCTTTTTTTTTTTTGCAGAGCTAAAATCGGCAATAAAAGTGAAAGATTGTGCACGCAGAACAGCGGGTCAAACAAGCCTAAATAAGAGGAAACCTGAATTTATGAGCTGTAATTGCTTTGACACATTTATTATAGCAATAATCACTACGACCACATTAAACGTCTTGTAGCCAGCATATAAAACGTAATTCAACATATTTCAGGAGGTACGTCCGCTTTCGCACTCTTCGAAGCGAGCGCTAAAATCTATACCTTTTTGATGAAAATGGCGATGTTGTCTCGAACAGTGCTGATGCCTTTGCAGAACATTTCTGTTCCGTATTTGGTGTGAAAGATGCTTGTACCTCAAGTAACCTTTCCTTATCAGTCTGGCATGTTGTGTATGCCATTAGTCAATGAAGATCTTGTTTTGGATTGTATAAAGCACATCAAGTTTCCCTTTCTTTTGGCGCTGACGGTATAGCTCCGCACTGCTTAAAACGTATGGAAGCATACTTGTCTCTGTTGTCACAACCATCTTCAGGTGTTCCCTAAAGTCTAGTACGTTTCCTAGTGCTTGAAACATAGTAAAAATAGTGCCCGTACACAAATTTACTGTTACTAGATGTGCAGTTAGTAAATACTGACCTATATCTATCCTCCGCGCTACGTCAAAAGGGTTTTATTCTGTATTGCCTTCCCTGCTTTCTGTTAGGGCTAACAAAATATAAATATATATAAACAGCATGGCATTGGATAAAGGCGCTCCACAACAACGTACTAGGTCACATTTATGACCCATGCTTCCCGTGTGGTACATAATAGGGGCCACTCAGACGTTGTTTTCTTTGATCTAAGTAAAGCATCTGGCGTAGTTTACCATGAGCTCCTCATTAAAAAGCTCGCGCAAATTGGCATACCTTCTTCCATCACTGTCCTGGTAGCTAATTGCCTAAGCAATAGATCGTGCTTCTTTGGCCTTAACGGATTAACGGCCAGAGATCTGTTAGCTATGAGGTCACTAGAGGAGTTTCTCAAGGATCCGTTCTTGGCCCTCTTTTCTTCCTACTGTTCATAACTGATATTTATTAAGCAATTCCAAACTTTTTATTCCATCAGTATGCTGAAGACTTGAACATATTTAAGATTGTCAGCAGTGTTCACTACTGCAATTGTTTTGCCACTTGAAACTGGTGCCGAGACAATAAGCTATCCTTAAGTACTTCCAAAACTATGGTATTAAGTTGGACGCAGAAAACACCTTAGGTGCAATTTTATTACACCCTTAAGGATACTTCATTACCCTGGGTCGTGAACCAAGAACATATTGATCTGTACTTCGGCTAAACGCTAAGCTTCTTTTCGCACGCTACATATGGAAAACAACGTGCCCTTCGTACCCTCGCCATTGCTTGTATTATATCGCGTTACTTCCACTTTACTTGTGCTTCAATTTTTGCTTGTGCTTCCACTTTACGTTACTTCCATTTTACTGCGTGCCTTCCGCTAAAAGAGTATGCCTGTGTATATTGGGGCGGAAAATTCAAATCTAATTATGACTCACTAAACGCGTCCAGAATAAATTTCTGTCTATTTTAGAGCACCACTCTTGCCCTTCTGGAGACCATAGCAGCTCTCTAAAATAAACCTCAACTCACAGCTCTAAAACCATGACGTATTAAATTACACCATCTGTTCTTCTATAAGGTGGTCTATGGTATTATACAATGTTCGAAACTTCTGAATCATTTGCAATCTTGCGTGCCGCAAAATTATGTCAGGCAGTATGCCGCCTTTTTTGTGCGGCCCTATTGAATTGAGATATGGCTCGAGCTAAAAAAAAAATAAAAAGTTACACCATCTTCCCGTAGGGGAACCCTGAGTAGTATGCGAAGCAGCCATGGGGTCGACTCAAGGTAGTTTTATCAGCTGTATAAACTTGGACATGCAGCAGCACCAGCAACGCGCAGAACTGTTGTCGACGCCGTCGGCGTTTTGCCCGCGTTCGCACCGATCGCGCGCGACGTTGGTGACTGTGGCCGGTGCCTCTGGGGCGCCTACCGTCGCGCCTCTAACCTTAGCCGCTTCGCATTATCGCGCGCGGAGCCGCAGGTGTTGTCATTCGTGGCGCAATCCGGAGAGCAGCATCGGAGAGGAGAGGAGGAATGCCGAGAGGAGAGGAGATGAGACAAGGAGAGGAGGGGAGGAGAGAGGAGAGATGACACAAGGAGGGGGGAGGATGCGCATGCGCAGTAGGGGTGTGGACGCCGCACGGCGGAGGGAGGGAGGGAGGAGTGACATAGCCCCAACCATAAGATGTTTCGCATCTGAAAAAATCATGTACTAAATATTCGGCCTGTATTCATATAATATTGCGGTAGCACTTATACGGACACTCCAGGCGTATTTCCGTCGTCGCCGTCACCGTGATGTTTCATATGAAGTCCAAGGGCGAAACATCGGCTCCACGCACCGTATGCTGCATGTGCGAATGAAAGCGTGCATGGGAAGGTGTACCGACGATGGTGGCTGAATCTTGCGCGCTCAAGGGAGGAAAGCGGGCATGAAGCGCGTCGTATTCTGTAGCACGCAAGGCACCGGGAGGAGGGGACAGAAGAGAAGGCTTTGGGCGGCTACTTATGGCGCGGTCGCATGTGGTTGCACGCCCTATCTTGAAAATATCGACAATATTCAAAATATGGAAAATAGGGACAGAGGGTGCCGAATGCTGATAGCTTCGTGTGCACTGTGTTCTCGCCGCTTAGTTCGCGTTAAAGCGAGAGGCAGCACGAAGGTCAATTCGCTCGCTGCTGCTGTCGCGCTTTGTAACTCCAACGTTTTGACAGCGAATGTGCGTGGTCATCGAGTGAGATGTGTTCATGTCTGCTTGTGCGTGCGGAACACCATGCTTGTTAATTTAGTTAGTATGCCTGTGTTCACAAGTTTATACAGCCGATAAAACTACTATCCTTACTTCGTATAGCTGTCTACTAATTTGCTTTCGCAGTCGATGCTTCCCCTTTCGGGCGAAACTGCGACTTTTTTCGGAGTTCATTTCCTGTGATTTGTAGATCTGCAGGAAATGGCGAACTTCTAAGTGTTTAAGAATGCGTGGAGCTTTCTGAGCCAACAATGCTCCTACGAGTTCGCGGAATCAATAGTGCCACTTAAGCGCCCCCCCCCCCCTTTCCCGTTTATACACAGTAGCCCTAAAACTCTAAACTTCAAAAAGGAGCTGAAAAGATTTCAAGCGCAGGTACTTGTCAGTTACCATAGTAACGAAGCCGACTCCAGGAGCGACAGGCAATCCGGGCCTCTTGGCACACGACCCTGTGATTTATGGCAATAACGAAAGTTACAAATATCGGTGGCTGTAATGCAATTCGGCAGCCAGGAGCGAATACACTTGTCGTAAGCGTGCATGACTAGAATGGTTGCCTTCCAGACCCTCCAGAAGATGGCGCAATCCTCCTCGAGACTTTCCGCTCCCGAAACTCCAAGCTCGCAAATTTTACATGCAGATTGAACAGTTCCGCTCCCACAGCTATCCTCAATTGAAAGTGACCATATGTTTCCCGACCGATATGGCCGCAGAGTTCAGGACAATGCTTGAAAAAAAACAAAGAAATATAAAATAAAATAAAATACACATTCGAGGTTGCTTAATCGTGGCCTGCAGCGCACGCCAGCTTTTGCCATCGGAAGACGTAAAGCGCCAAGAAACCGCTCCTCAGATCAAATTTTCACCCCTCGCAGCATCTTCAAGTTCGTTCTGTCATTGCCGCCGTACGTGACGAAATGACGCTGAAAGTCTTCTGCTTCTGCGAAACTCTGGAAATCCACGCGGCTCTCTTTTGTAGGCCATGTGTCCTCGTGTCGCCGTTGCATTTGTGTGTGTCGTTTTTCAGTTGCAATCCTGGCCCTCAGCTCCTTGTGCTCACGCCTTGCAAACAGCCTCCGGCATTTCGTGCTCGATGTTATTCCGTTATTCGTTCGTTCCAATTCGAGAATTCTTCCAGTCTGGTATTATGTTCTGTAGGCAGGTGCGTTGCATGTGCAGTGTTTATTAAACCACCTACGCTCTTCTTGCTTCGAAGCCTTACTGTAGGAATGCGAACGTTCCCGCGCATAAGCACGAAAGACAGACACGCGTTCTTTGTGTTTACGTATTTCTCTCTCTCGAAGTTCTGTCTTGTAAGACACTTAGATGGAAAGTCCTCCCCCCCCCACTTCTTTTTCGGGGACACTATAGAACATGTTTCATATTTTCGTGCTTTTATTTTGTTTAGCTATCGTCTCAGTCTATATTTTAAAAAATTAGAGGAAGAATATTTTATTTTGATTTTCTTTATGTAGTGTACTCTCCCAAGAAGATATGGCTCTCGTTTGGCTCAAATGCAGAAAACTCTATTCTGCGGTGCACTAACTACGTGAGAGGGTTAGTAGCTGCATATTTCAAGAAAACGAGTTTTAGTGAGACAATGATTAATTCAAATTAAAGTAATTAACAACTTACTACAGTGAAGCTTGTTTTGCCGCGAATTTCACCATCGCTTGGAAGCCAGTCAATATAGAAGGCCATGTCCATTCTCCAGCGCTTGGCGTTGACCGTGGCTGATTTGCTACACTAGCTGTTCGTGTGTACCATGGCATATGGCAAACTACAAGACTTTGTAGGGCTGCCTTTGAATCAATGAAAATGGCTCAACGATTAGGTAGCTGCTAAAAAGCGTAATGGAGCGCTGCTTGAAGACCCACAAGTTCTGCCTATAACCTCGTAATGTCTAAAAGCTTAAGCTTCATCGAGATTGTGTCCAATAGGAAAATAGTTGCTCCAGTATGGCTGTTGGAACTAGTAGAACAGGTATAACCATCCGTGAATATGTGTAAGGCAACAGCTAACTACGTCTTACGCTTACGTTCCAGAGGTTTGATGAACACGGTCCTTGATATTCATGATTCATACATAATTCTTCGCGTTTTCCCAAGCCACGCGATTTCACCAGCACACGGCGCATATGATATCAAGGAACAGTGCCTGTAAGCATACAGCTAAGTGCCACTACGCATACTCATTAGTTTATATCGGCTGTATCTGGAGAGACACTCAAAATAACATACGTAATGGATTTCCCCCCGATCGGCGGGATGACTCTCTTGATATATGCATTATGTCTAGAACCGAAGCTAATATCATCAAGTTCCTGAACGTCCTTACTTTTAATCGATGATTACTCCGTCCTTTTTCTAAATGCGCAAACTTTAATTGGTATGCCTACCCGACCAGAAAACCCGTCCGTCCGGCCGTCTATCACGCAAGACGAATGGCTATAAAGAAAATATTACATAGAACAAAATAAATTCGAAAAAAAGAACGTTGGCGGTGGTGAGTTTTGAACGTATACGACCGCATGCTCAGAAGCCTGTCGTCTTTCGCACTGGAATAAACACCCACGCTTGCATAAGATGAATATATCTGAACCATATGAATGTTTTGTACCGGTGGTAAAATACAAATGTCAAAGGAGAACAGTTTCTGTGAAGGCTGTGTTTAAAATTTGGTGATCCTGGAATAAAAGCCATCTCTATAGGACCACATGTAAATCCGACTTAGAGCAATGTAGACATCAGGAAAATTGGGATTTCGCAAAAAATTAATACTAAAATGCCACGTCCCCGATGCGTTTCGGTGGTCGCGGGATGCTGCTTCTATGAGGCGTTCCTTCACGGATCAAAATGTAACCGATCTCTCAGGGCTCATTCGCTTGACGTCACGCAACACTCCCTGATAAGCAGTCAATGAGTTGAAAAAGACGATAAGGAGTGATGAGGGGTGATATAGGTCTCATCGCGGTTCACGATGGTTCGACGCGGATGGATAAGGTGCAACTAGCGATAATGGCTTACAATGAGCAGACCAATTTTGATAAGGTTAATAAGCACCGATAAGTGTCAATAAGGGTCGCATCAAGTCCGATAAAGGTAGATAAGGAGAGAACAGGGTTCATAAAGATCGGATGAATTGCGATGAGGTTGATAACGAGCGATAAGGGTTCATAAGGATCGGATTGAGTCCTATGAGGGTTGATAAGGGTTTATAATGGTCGGATCATGTTTCATAACGTTGATGATGACACCAGGCTGCATGTAGATGAGCAAGTGGCACAAAGCTTACGCATACTTAAGGCAACTCCCAGTGGACTTTCTGCGTGAATGTTTTTTCTAGAAGTGGGGTGGCACTAACTCATCTAGTTTGGAGATTGTCCAACTACGGTCCCGATTTCAGCCTCAAATTAAGGCGACAGCCTTAAGTGGCTCGTTGCGCGATGGCCTTGAAAAAAAGTTGGCGTCTAGCTGAGTAGTGCAAAGATCACGCGGTCACAGAGACGCGCTCGTGCCACTCACTGCCTTCCACAGCTGGCTCCGATGCCGCTAGTAATTCCAGCGTTCCCATACTACCCCTAGCGCTCGAGCCACTGCTCGCGCTTTTGTCATCGTCTTCCACAGCTTTCTCCGATGTCACTAATCATGCAAGTGTTCCCATACTCTCCCTCTCTCTGCAAAGGCGCTGACGGCACTGACCCACAGCCAGTCGGTGCGGTCATGTCGGTGAATTCTTTCGTACGCTCTGATGACCTAACCTTCGACTTCGCAGTCAATTGCTACGCCCGGCTACTTTGGACATCCACGCAAGTACGCGAACGAGGCGGAGGCACGCGATGCGAGAAATGATACAAAGCAACGTGAAAACAATACCATTGCGTTTCGTAAAACTAATCTTCATCGGAAAGACGTCGCAATGCTTTCGCATTCATCCACGTATGAATAACTAAGTGCCCCTAACTTTTTTTTACCTTTATTCCTTTGAGAAACCTCAGCTCCGGTAAATCTCCTAACAAGTTAGGAACATCATTAAGGAGGCTCCCAAATGTTGCATGATTTATACGGCACTCACCGATAAGCCATGAGTTGAAGCCGAGTAGTGAAGTTCAGTGACGCGAGGCGCCTCAGCCTTCCCTCCCTCCTGCATGAACGCAGCATTGCTAAGCCATACGCATATATGTCGTTCGGGGAAAAAGTTCATTACCGGCCTGGATTAGCACGCCAGCTGCATTGGTTATTTCTTCGACGCATTTTCCACGAAGCGCTGGGCGTTCTGTGCTTGCACACATGCCTCCTCCATCAACCGTTTATTTTCCGGCTTTCACCCCCCCCCCCCCCCTTTCTGTGTAAGGCTGACATTTCGCGTAGAGAGGCGCGATTATGCCAGCCCAGTTTCGCGCATGGCCCTTCTTTCCTTCACTGCTCTTGTGGACTATGTACGCATTGCTAATAGGCCATTGGGAATTGGCAGCCAAAGTTGCCAAACCACCGCACGGGGTTTCCTTGTTGAATACCTGACTTCTACTACTACTTACTCTGAACGTCATTTCGCGCATGGGACCATCTGGGGAGCAAAGCAGAGAAATTCACACTAGCCAAACACGAAATATGCTGATCCAATGCATATGCTCTTTCGAATCGAAGGAGAGGTGACATCAGTGGCAGTAGCAAAGGCTTATACCCCTGTTACATTGGCACTTGCAACGGCCGTTAACGCAAACGGCAGTTGAACGTCGTAATGGCCGTGGGAACGGAACGGTGGTGGCTGCGCTCACACGGCACTTTCCATGTTCAGTCGTTTCACGTCCATTTGGACGATTTATACCGTTACTCAAAATTTTACCTCGCCAACTCACAAAAATTTTGTTTCTTTAATTATTTTCTGCGCTACATGCTGTACAGTGTTTTTTTTTTAACTATGTGCAAGAGTTGTTTGCAACTCTGTCCAGGCAAAGTGTTTTTGCGCCGGCGCGCTCATCTGCTGCGGGGACACGTTGCTGCTGGGCGCTGCCATCTTGCCTATTTCACGACGGAACGGATGGAAACGGCGGCAGAACGGAGACCGGCGAACTCCGTTGGTGGCGATCGCCGTTGGGTTTCCAACGGCGCTCGCGCTGCTATGTAACTCCACCTAACGGCCGTTAAGGCCAACTGGCGTTTTCCTTAACGGCCGGTAAAGTGCCCGCGTAACAAGGGTATTAGGACGTTAGAAACTTAGTTGGACAAGCTGTGCAACGAATCGGCGCTCATACTTACTCAGAAGATGGCTGAGTAGCATCAGAATTTCAGTGAGTATAGGTAAATGAAATATGGAATGACCACATACCTATACATTATTTTATTCATTTAGGACTAAGAAAGCGCAAATGAACTACGAGCCGGTGTTTACTCGTTACTCTTTTCCCAGTCAGAATCTGATTCAAATACGACGACGATAGCATTAGCATACGAAAGTACAATATATCTCCATATGATTGTTTTATCTTTGGAAAGTAGTAATACATATAAATAACTGTGTTGAAATTCTTAAGAATATTGTGTAGCAAGGAAAAATAATGTTTACTTATCCAGACCCTTCAACTAAGTATTGCCAACAGCTGTTGTGCACAACAAAAGTGCACTACATGGCACATTATGTTTGCAATTTATCTTATCTTAATGTGGTTCCTGATGATGGTGTTTATAAAGTCGAGAAAGGTTCGCGAAGAAGACCATAAAGATGAAGATAATAATGACTGTTCGGAAAATACCTCTGAAAAAATGTCTTACTCTTTATCAAGAGATTGGGCTCGACAGGGCTGAGTTACTTCCTTTGCTGCGCTTCATACAGTGCTTTTCATATTACTTTCCTTTTTTGTTCCAGCGCAAAACGTTTTCCTAAGCTCTGTGAAAAAGTTGCACAATCACAGCATTTCACATGCACTGCAGTGAAGTCGGCTATAGGGAAAGCTCTTTTTAAACCTTGCTGCGCATACGTTACGCAGATAGCAAGAACAAAGAATGTCCTCTTCCAACAGAAAACAAATAATAAGATCGTGCCACCCTACAAACATACATTTCACGTCCGCCGCATGGATAGCAACGTCTCAGCAATATCGTTATAGCCAGTGAATATAACTTCTCGTTTCTGCATAAACGTTCACAAATGTGGTTATTTAAAACTCAGAGTAAATCTCAAAGGGCTGCTCCACGTAATGTAAGTTTTTGCTGAGAAGCCTGCTTTATAGGCATTCACTAGGGGCGTAGCGAAACCATGACGATGTTTATTCGAAGGTAATCACTTCTAAATTGACAGGATTTAACCTGCCTGGACTAAGAATGCATTTATTATAATGTAAATCTTGTCACTGCCAACAACCAGCATCTCGAAACAGGACAATAGTTTTCTTTGTAGCGTTAGGCTTCCATTGTGATTTCTTTAACACATTTTTACGATTTCATCACAATTTCCCTGTTATTGTTGTACCCTATGTCGCGTCGGCAATTTTACGCTTATTTGCTGTTATTTTTTCTTTGTATCGCAGAACTACAATGAAAAAGATTACAGACAACGAGTGTATAAGTAGCGACAGGCGATCGTTTAGAGGGCACCTCTACACGTTGTATAGCTGTTTCCTGACGCTCATCAGAGCTGCAGTGCTCGTGCGTTGCAAGCCATTCTCAGATTGAAAATTTCTAACCATCAGTGTTTACAAAATTTTATTCGCACAGCTCAGTTAAGCTGTTCTGTGCATCCCCATTTCCATAAATTCATCATTCTAACCTTCCAGACAGTTTCAGCGAATGATTCCCTTGGTGATTTTAAACTCAAGCGCATCAGTCATGAATCGCCTCATGTCCTTCAAAACTCCACTCCATAACGTCATATACCTTTAGGAGCATTGAGAAGCCATCACAGTCACACAGTCTGATCTTAGCCTGGTTCCCTACATTTACACAAATCTTAAGGAGGTAAAATATCTAACTAAATTTAAGTAGCATATTGCGAGCAGGTTTCGTTTGTTCAAATTCTATCCTCTTGCAGAGAGGAAACATCCGAGCCGAAGCTTTTGTGTTATCCCTACGGACAATTTGTACCTACTTGCAGCATGTGGTGTAAACCGATGTTTTGCATAAGCAACTGTTTGACACGTTTGGCCTACGTAGTCTTGGCTTTCTTTCAGTTTTTGGAAGATCATTCCTTAGTGTGATGATATTTAAACGTGTTTTATTTTGTCACTGGAGGTACCGTCAACATTCCTAACTTGAAAAAAAAAACTTATTTAAAATCAACTCTGCTTCTAATATAACACATCATGAAGTGTACTTACCGAAGATCTCACATGACCATGAGGTTTTTTGTCAACTTCTAAGATGGCGCGGTCCGTTGTAAAAACATTCATACATGCACGCGAACAATGGAAACGCGCAATTCAGCAAATCAATTTTTTTTTGTCTTAGGCCTATAGTAAGGTCAAAGTTCTTGTCAGCTGGGGAGCAGAGCTGGGCGTTCTTGTTTCCACACACACGTCGAGGACAGTGTAGGAAACTGTGAAGCAGGCCAACACCAAGAAAGTCCTTGAGCCCGGCATTCTTCACCAGCTAACTTCGCCACGGCATTCTGTTACGCTCGCGTTGAACGCCTAACAAAGCAACAGCAAGAAATGTTCATTTGCTGCGGAGTAATTTTAGAGGAAAGATCTTACTCGCTTCAACGAATCTACAAAAGGGTTTGTGAAGCCACTATTATGTGAATAATGAAAGATGTATTATGTACAAACAGAACGGCACAAACTTGAAGGCGAAAAACGAAACGTGCTGCCGATCGGCTTCGGCGTAACACGGCTAGGCCTGCGTTATATAATGCGCACGTACAAATTAGATTTATCAAAGTGCACTGGGAAGAACCCTCTCAGTAGCAGTGACGAAACTTACAAATTCAGGGTTAATCTGTAGCATTGAACAGCGAGAGCGCAACTCCCGGCATCTGCGTGCATTCCTAGTTCCCAGTTTCAGTGTTTTATTGACCACACCCCTTCCTGCAAACGATGTGGTCGCGTCCGCTGTGCGTTCAGGCCCGTCAGAAGTCATTTATTCGGGAAGACGAATTAGACGGTTATACGAGGGAAGAGGGGGCACGAGAACGGCGTGCACGCGAGGGCCCTGCTTCTATATTCGGGATGGTGGCGAGCACCTGAAAGAGGGGCGAACAACCAAGAACAAGTGGAGGTGAACATGCACTGCGCCTGCCGTGAAAACAGGAGAGGCAAGAGGTAGAGGATGCAAGAGATCCCCGCCCTAATAGGCCCCATAAATCAGAATAAATATACTATGAGGAGGAGCATCCAGGGGAGAAGAAATCGTGTGAAGGGTAACCCAACTCACGCATTCGGCAAAGTGTTCTAGGCAAATTGCGGAGAAGGTGCTGGATGAGGGGCAGACCCCGCTGCCCTATAACCTGCAAACTCGCTATGCTGCCAAGGCCTCCGCAACCCCAGAGGATGGACAGTTGCGCGGCGGAGGGGGGAGGGGGACGATTCAAAACTGATAGCAATTAGCAGGAGCAATTTGTACACATGTGTAAAAAGCACGGAACTTGTCCTTTGTGGACGGCGCACTGGGACTATGTGAGGCACGCTTTTAACAATCTCTGTCAATGATGCGGGTAATCTGCTCTGCGCCTTCTCGTGCTTGCCAGTGCAGTACCCTGCGAGGATTTGCCACGACATGTGCACGACAGAACAAGTTGACGACTGCAAAAAGAACGATGGAACGAAAATTGTCAGGCGTAACGTTAAGAGACAGAAAGGGAGCGGTGTGGATCAGAGAGCAAAGGCGGATAGCAAGCAGCTATTCTAGCTGACATTAAGAGATAGAAATGGAGCTGGGCAGGCCATCTAATGCGTAGGGTGGATAATGGGTGGACCATTAGAGTCACAGAATGAGTGCCAAGAGAGGGGAAGCGCAGTCGAGGACGGCTGAAAACTACGGACGGGGGGATGAAATTAGGAAATTTGCAGGTGGAAGTTGGAATCAGCTAGCGCAAGACAGAGGTAATTGGAGATCGCAGGAAGAGGCCTTCGTCCTGCAGTGGACATAAAAATGCACAGATGATGATGATCATGATTATTACGATAACGATGATAATGATGATGTATGACATAAGCACGTGCGCAATGGGGTCATCCAATTTCTCGGTGTTAAACGATTCAGGGTGTGTGCAGGGGGCAGCGATACTGCGGGCACGTAATCTATAGCGCCGCAGCTTCGTTCCTCCACAGTGCAGGCGTAGATTACTGCATGAGGCAGTTCCTTCGCCTGCTCCCCACTTTACCTAACCCTTTGCTTTACCCTGGCTTTCTGCTCTACCGAGAAACGGAAGCAGTCGCTAGTCGCAAACGTCGTTCCCCCTGCGCCCGTCAGCCTCATTCATTTTTAATGTCAGTTTCGCCATCAGTTTAGTTGCTCTTTTCCTCCATGCGTGGCCCTGCCTCACCACCGTTCTCGCTGGCGCTAGTTTCAATTTATGCTGTTCATGCGCTTCCCTCTAACCTCACATGATACGCAACTTGCCTCTTTCACCTACTACATGCACCCTTCTGTCTGATTCTACACGAATGCAATTTACTTGCCCAAGAAGCACCAAGAAATCACCGGAGGTCGATGACCCAGGCCACGAGCTACGCTCAAAGGGCGAACGAGCTCTCGCTATTTCAAGGTCTCCTTTATAGAGTGCTATAAAAAGAGCGTGAGCATACTCGTGAAGCGCATACACGAATAGCAGGAAGATATACGTGCACAGTAGCAGGCGCAAGACACGTTGTGTAATGCGTTCATCTGAAGCGCACATAGTTCTTGCTGCATTGACTAGCTATGTTCAGTACAAACGTTCATGTTGGTGTCCTAAGCAAAATCAGCCTAATCGTTACTAAGGCACTTTTGGCTCGCCGCGTTTATGAAAAGCCATGCAACACAACAACGCTTCCGTCTAATTTTCAGTTAACACCACCTATTAAGATGTCTCGTATTTCCTTTCTACAGTACATCTACACCTGTACAGTCGCGTGCAATATTAGCTGCAACACGGTGCCCCAGCTTGAAGGCACCCCAAGATTACACGGTGGCGCCGACATACGAAAAATTGTTTTTTTTAAGTACCAGTAATCAAAATGGTGTTTAGTTCTCTAGTTTCGTATGTCGGCACTGGCGTGCAGACTGGGAAGCCCTTGAACCACCGGCGCAATGTTGCCGTGCATAATGGACGCGAGTGTACTTTCATCTCAGCATCTGCATGCTGAACAGGTGCTCCGGTAATGTTTCCTGTTAAGCATATATCTTGCACGGTAGCCAGAGCCCACGATTAAACGGTGAAGACGCTGAGATATGCGGCCAACTTTGTACCACTGTTACATATGCAGCTACGGATTGGTGCTCGTGATTTTCTAGCTTTTCTTTCTGCGAAACTGAACAGAAATCAAGTTAGGCGACAATTCTATTTTTAACATAAGCTGTTAAGAGGCAAATAAGCTTGCAAATAAGCCTGAATACTTCATTTATTTTTTAACATTTAAGTATTCTAGATGCTCGCCTGGCATTTCATGGCTCAATTAAATTGTATAACACAACTGCAGTCGCCACTGTTCTGACATAAAATGCCACTACTCTAATTTACAGGCGTATATAGTTTATACTTTCGCCCATGCAACGCCTCGCTAAAGTCAGGCAACAAACGTATAACTGTGCCACAATACATAGGCTTGGTTGCCCGACCTGACTATTACTTGAAGCTACGACACAGCGCAAGCTTAATCTAGCTTTCCGAACCTAATCAGACAGTGTCACTGAATACAACACCAATGCAACAATACTTGAACTAAACTCGGGTAAAGGCTCGGTATTGTACTACATTTGCCCCTACTCTAGAAAAGAACACAGCCTAATCCACACTTGCGACGTGGACGATGACGCAGCGAATATAAATGGGAGAACCCCGAAGTGGAGTAGTCAATCCTCCTGCAATTTTAATTCCATGTTCGATTTCATTTCCTGATTTCCACCTAAAAAGCAATTTCACGCCACTGTCTTTAACGATGGAAACAAACTTTACGCTCCGACAGACATCACGGAGCAGCTATAGTAGATCGGAGTAGGTTCGGTGTTTTGACATTTGAGCGACACCCCCATGGCGTCGCTGAAATGCATGCAGTTTTGTCTATTATTCTGTGTTTCGCTTTGAATTCGTTCTTTGTCGCCGCAAACATGCCCCGCGTGCGTCTCCTCGAGTTTTCCATGCCTTGATTCCTCCATTGTTGACTGCGGTCTCCGGTATCCAGCTGCGTCATCCGGGTGCGGGACCACTGAATTTTTAAGCAACTCCCAGCCGTGCTTCCATGCTCATTATTGGCTCGCTGCGTCGCTCGCGACGTAGACACACTCTGACAGCGAGGATACACGGGGGCTCTGGCGCCCGTCCTTTAGAATGTACGCGCTTGGGTTGTATAGCTTTTTTTCTTTCTTTGTGAGTTTCATTGAGAGAGTTGTTTGGAACTCACGCTCTCTATGCCTTGCTTGTCTCTTTCTTTTTTTTTACCTTCTTCGTTTCATCGTTCTCAGTGATTGTGCTAGCATTTGCGGAAACCTGACGCGTCGAGAAAAAGTTTGTCACAAAAAATCAAATAAAGTAAGTCTGTAGTGCTCTTCACTTCTCGTATCTTCGGTGTCGTCGTCAGTTTTTTTTTTTTTTTTTTTGCTTGTCTCCTCTTTTTAAGTGGACCCGTGTACCTAGACTAGCTTATTGTCCTCACGTAGTGCAAAGGTCGTGTGTTTTGGGAGCACGACGCTAAACAAGCGTGCATAGCACGACGCAGTGTACAGCGTTCGGCTCTAGGGAAAGAGACCGCGTTAAAAACGTTACTAAGCGTACTACACTCTCTGGCTCATTTCTGCCTTAATTTGCTCGTTCTTTTCGAAGTCAACTGTTCCCTGTACGTTCAGTGTAACTGTGTATATGTACCATTTTCGCAGTAGCTAACGAAAAATAAATGCGCGAACTTCAGCTAGCAACTGAAGGAAAAGGGATTGAAAGAAATAGAAAAAGCCGCGACGATCTCTATTTTCAGTTGGAAAAGACTTTTACAAGTAGATACGGGAAAATGTCGATGGATACTCGCCTAAATATAACAGAAACATTCAGAAGACTTTATTTGCCTATATTACCATAATACAAAAATTGATGCACTGCCGTACCTGCTAAATGTGACGACAGTTTCTCTCCGTACGAAACTGTATATGGCGCAATATGAGCCAGACGTTTACAATTTCTTGCTTCGAACGGATTGAACGAAATAATGTACACCTCCATTCTCCTGAAGCAATGTCAATAATGTCTACTAAAAGGATGACCCCAGGCCCGAGTTATTCAAAACTGCACTAACCAATACACGGGGCTAATATATTCAACAGCTGCGCCCTCACTAACATTTATCGAATCTACGAGCCTTGTTATGTTCTCTGGCATTGTTCATAACGATCATGAAAGCTTCTTCTCGTGGCTTGCCAAACTCAGTAAGCTCATTCCGCAATGAAACGCTGTAGCCGCAACTCCAATAGGGTCTCATGCTGGGCGGTGCCAGAGATATGAGAGTGGAAAAAGCTGGTGCGCTTGCCGTGAATTGCGAAACAGTTTCCGTCGCTTATGGCAAACCGTATGCCAGTGCGCAGGCATACGTTTTGACTGTGTTGCGAAAGACAGTGAAGGCGCAATGCCGCTTTCCGGCCGACCAACCGTTGAGCCTTTTCCACTTCACTGATTCTAGATGAAGTGCGGCGAGTCAGATCTTAATGTCTTCGCTCTATGCAATTAATTATTTTAGTTGGATTGCTGCATGACTGCAAAGAGGTGCAGTCGCTATGGCCTGCGCTAAATCAACGACTATGCAACAGCCCTCGACGATAGCGCTCGTACATTTTGCGGTTCTCGAGAAACAGACCGTATTGAACTGTCTTGAGCAATCGTTATCACTTATTGTCTCCTACTGGACAAAGGGCATTGACAAAAAGAAAGGAAACACTTCAAACAGAAGAACGTGTGTGAAACCGTTCGAGTGACATACGGTAATAAAGTTTCACCTCAATACCAGCGCTCTCGCCAGCGAAAAGGGAATATTTATGGACGGAACAGTGTAACGGCACGAAGGATCTAGTTATTTCGTAAAACGAGAGACTATGGTCTGCTACTTGCAGTCGCCTTAGAGGCCGCCCAATGTTTCAAGAAGAAGCGTATTTCTCTCACACTTACCACTTTGCTTGTACAACGCTCATAGAGTGTCGCGTTCTTGATGAAACAAATAGATGAGTAAAAATGCAGCAATAGTGAAGACAGATGATATTATAGATCACAGCACGTCGCACTTTTCTGCAGTGCTGCCACTCAAAAGAGCACACAGCCCATCTCATTGCTGCACAGAACTAGTATAATCCTTACGATCAATCACAAGGACGCGTCGAGCCACCCGCCAAGAGAAGTTCTCGATGTCGCGTAATACACGCAAAATGAAAAGTGACAAGCTGAAGTGACTAGAGAAGAGAAAAGCACCTGAACTCTCACTTCACAAACAAAGAACAGCCACACAAGCTTTCACAAGAGGGGACCGGCGCTTTTTGGAAGTCTGAACAGAGACCCTTTCACATTATTCTGCAACCAGTGCATGCGTCAGCTGTCAGTCTAGGGGAGGTATGCTATCGCTCACACTGCAAGCAAAACAGCTTCGTTGTACCATTGGGGAAAATGTGAGATTGGCGTATCCCGAACCATCGCTCGCTGTTTGGTTGCCTTTCCTTCCTTCAATTAGGTGCTATGAAATCTCATGTGACTCCGAAAGGCGGTGAGGCGCTTTGATAAAGTCTTTTATATCGCAGAACATACGTTGGAAAATTGTAAATAAATCAACCATAAAGTTCGTCAGGTGTCGTTAGTTCACTTCCAGATCTGCGTCTGCTAGAAAGCGCAGAGAGCATTGGCTATGAGTATTAGACCTGAAAAAAAATCATTGGCGATTTAGGCGTAAATTCGAGAAAAATGCCTTAGCATTAGGTCGCAAGGAGGTCCCGGATTTACGATTTAAGCTGTGTTCACCACATTGTAAAATTTTCAGGAGCTGACTCGACACACGCCCTGCCTATAAACGAGTGCTCGAACCATTCAGAAGTACCAGCGGTCTTTTGCTGGCGCATGTACACGCTCTAACGCAGCAGTTCGAGTTTGGTCATAGCTGGCAGTTTCAGTGATGGTGTGACACAGGCTGCGTTGCAGTACCACGGCGTTAGCTTTCGCCGCCGGTCACCTTTCGTCACGTTGCCACCATGACCAATGCGATGGCCACTAGAGCTCGTGCACTTAACATGCCGGCTTCGTTTGTTAGCCTAGAGCATACAGTAGCATGGAGTTTCAATGCACTTGTCAGCCGACGCGGAGTGAGAAGTGGTAGTTAAACTTGAAAAGCTTAATTCAAAATGTATGGTGGAGTTTCCAATATATAACAGATTTCAATACGTGATGCACTTATCAGTACAGAAACAGAGGGGAATATTTTGTAATTACTTGTATGAGATATTTATTAAAATAGAAGAAGCTGTAATAAAATTGTGGACATGTGAACTATATAAATAATAATCAGATATGCTGACCATACTGATCAAAAATTCGTCGGCCCTTCCACTCCGTGAAGATGGATGGGAAGCGGAGCTATCACCATCACAACAAATGGAAGGTATACGTACCCGTTCACAGCGCTGAACGCATGCAGTTTTCCCTTGATTAAAGATTCCTTACCCATAACCCAAGCTCTAAATTCGCCAAGGTCTTATCAACTAGCAGCGTAATGTTCATTCAACAGTCCCAAGGCATTGTGCAACTTGTCCCTCATCAGCGGATGAGTTGAGGACAAGTTGTTGTCGAACTCTAGTTTGCTGGGCGGCATGGTTAACAACATCCGCCCGCCATTGTTGCTTGCAATTCTTCAAAATGAAATTGCTTCAAAATTTAAATCACCAGTCCTTCCCCTGTCTAGAAAATGGGAGTAAGCAAAGCTTGCCGTGTGTGTATCTGACCTTCGTGATGACTTTCTTTCTTTCTTTCTTTCTTTCTCTCTTCCTTTACTCCTCTTTCTTCCTCTTTCTTTCTCTTTATGTTTCTTTGTTTCTCTCTCTCTCTCTGTCTGATTCTTTCTCTTTCTCGTTCTCTCATTCTCTCTCGCTATCTTTCTTCCCCTCTCTCTATTCTTTTTTTCTCTCTGTATCTCTCTTTCTCTTTCTTTATTTTTTCTCTTTCTCTTCCTTCCTCTCTTTCTCTCTCTTTCTTTCTTTTTTTGTCCCTGGAATGTGCCATTAAGCTTGGACCCTTTCTGCCCTATCGCCCTGGATCGGCCCACTTTTCAGCGTGACACCACCGCCACCACCACCACCACCGCCGACACTCGTGAGCCTATAAAGCTTCGCTTAAAATTTGTCCGTCACGTAAGACAACGAATGGCTCATACCCGTTTAAGCAATGGCTCATATCCCCGTAAACGCTGCCTCCCGATTACGACGACCGAAGTGAAATTCTACGCTGGAATTATGAGCGGCAACGCTGCCAGCTGTGAAAGAAGACGACAACGACAAACGCGGGAGCACTGGCACGAGCGTGTTCACGTGGTTGCGCCGAGGGGAGCCAACGTGCGAGCTGAGGAAGAAGACGACGGCGCTCGAGCCACATGTGTAAACGCTCTGTTATACTCCGACGTTCACATCACGCGCGCGCACCGGCATTCGTTTCGTCGCGTCACGTGGGCGATGCCAAGCCAGGCGCCAATCCGCCGAACGGGACGCAGCCCGACGCAGCGGCCGCAGCCAGAGCAGCGCGTGCTCAGTAATGAACAGAGCACCGCGCAGAGCGGATGCGGGGCAGGGTGGGTAACGTCGTCGGCCAGCTGCTGCCGGGCCGCGCCGACGCACGCTGGTCGCGTCAGTCGCGCGTCGCGTCCGACTATAGAGTGCTCGCGTTTTGCTAGCGTAGCGTCGCTGTGCCCAGCGTACGCGCGCATCGTCGTTACGTCGGAGTATAACGAGCCCATAAGCCTGGAACCATTGCCAGACTTACAGCAAATACGTATTGCGAGCGATCGGAAAGACAACATTTATTAGAGTTGATGATATTGGGATCAACATTAAGCTTACTTTGTTTATAGAAAACTATTTTATGTAAGAGGCAATCAAAAGCCTTAGCAAAATCATAGTCCCTCAATAGTTTTCAAAAAAGCTGTTAAGGGACTATGGCAAAATCTAGACAAAAGCAGTCGATTGTGAGGCCAGATTCAAGGACCCGAAAAAAAATCATTAGTAAAGGACAAAAGTTGTGTTTCGCAAGAGGAAACTTTTTTAAAGCTGTGTTGACAGGAGCTGGAAAACGAATTACATTCGAGAAATTCGACCAAATTTGAGTAAGTCGTATCGGGCGGCTCATGTTAAATTAGTTACCTCCAGCGTGGAGCCGGCATAACGCGTCGTGAGAAACGGATATCACGCATTACTGGTTAAAAAAAAAACATATAAATTACTTTCTGTTGGAATGCGGTATAAGGCTCAAAAAGTCATATTTTATAATAATTGATCATTACGTTTCAAAGTGAATTCAGGGCCCCCTTCGATACGCGTTACGGTGTATTCCCATTTGATGTCGACCACTCCGTCACAATCCGGGGTTCACCGCCGCTTAAGAAGAAATTTAGCAGAACCCATCTCATGATTACTGTCTACGGTAATGCGTTTAGCATTGACACAACGTGGCGACACAATATGTCGCCATCATCGAAACGAATTATTTATGAGGCGTGTACTGCAGCAAGACTCCTCTTTAGCGCTTCACTAAGAACACTCGGTGGCATCCGGCAAGGCGCCGCAAAGCCTGTGCGTTGCCTCAGAAATGTATGGAGCACTGAGGCGAGGGAACGTAGAAAACCCGTCATGCGATGTTTATTGAAAGGCGGCACATACCCAGTACATTTCTGGCACAACCAGCTAAAACGTCGGGTTGCGGTTCTTGAGGAACCATTGTGACGTGGGTTCGATTTCGCTCAGCATCGGAGAAACTCCACACATTCCCAGTGACACATGCTATAGTTAAGTTGATGTCCAAGGCATTAATTGAAGAATGGCACAGTTCGAGTGGCGGCATACCCTGTGCTGCAAGTCGGCGTCAAAGCATTTCACTCAACAGCGGTACCCATCTTGTCACGCATCTACAGTTCAACTCACCAAAGCTTCAAACTTAACTGTGAGGGTCGCAGTTCTGGGAAACTTCGCATTATTTTTGACCATCTGGCACTATTTACACTATACGCCCAATGCACTGTAGATGAGCCTCTTTTAAGATTTTTTTTTCATTGAAATTCAACTGTCGCGGCAGGGAATCAACATCAGTGACCCTTTTTCTCGGCAGCATGCTGTCATAACCAAAGAGCCACCATGGCAGGCGCGGTTAAGAATTTGATTATGCCATGAATAAGTAAATACTACATTCATATTTTCTGCCGAAAGGCACGCTTTGTTGGAATATAAGCTTGTGTAGTTTTCTCCTAATAAAACTAAAATGCCTGATATCCAATGCAACAGACGATGAATGCCCCTCGCGCGCATGCGATCAGAATATTGAGCCATGTCAATAAGGAGCTATCGTGAAGTGAAACTGCACACTTCAGTGATGGAAGTATCAATGGAAGGACAAACAACCTCAGTCGGGTGTGTGTTTTTCATTACATATTTTTTTTACCTGACAAATAGCTTGTCTTTGCACTTCTGTGTTCATTTATGTTATACTGCTGAGTCTCTCGTTTTATAAATAGTACCAGTCGTTCGAATGTTACTGGCCATCATGGTCGCTAACAACACATTGATAACACAATTACAACATTGCTGCTGGTTCTTGCTAACATCATCATCATCATCAGCCTACTTTTGTGGTTAATGAAGGACGAAGGCCTTTCCCAGCGATCTCCAATTACCCCTGTCTTGCGCTAGGTGATTCCAACTTGCACCTGCAAGTGTCCTAATTGCATCACCTCCCCTAACTTTCTGGTCGTCCTTGACTGGGCTTTCCTTTCCTTGGCACTCATTCTACCACTTGTACGTAAAAGAGAGTTTTATGTCCGAGGTTACTCAAAGCAATTGAACGTAGGAATGTAAAAAAAAGAAAAGAAAATTAAAAGATTTTATATTTCATTATAAAAGATAAACATATAAAATGCGCTGTACGATCTGAATAGTATTGTTAATTGATGGCTACAAAATAACGCGACCCATGTAAAACTAACTAATTTCTTCTTTATTGAAACCTCCTTTGTGAGACCACACCCTTGAAGCCCATTCACAAACACGGGCTGGAAACGCTGCTGGACCAAGAGGGAGATCTGCTATAATCTCAAAACGCACGACAAATCCAGGAATACAACGCGAGCGACTTCCTTATAACCTCCCCTACCACCGTTTACAATTCACTCACTGTCTCTCAAGTTCTACCCGCTACCCGACTGCTGACGCAAGTTAGAACCTTTCGCTTCCCTGTGCACCTCTGTCTCTTTTCATTTATTCTATACGCAGCTCGGTTCTCTATGCAGCTTGTATGCCGCGTCTCTCTATTCTGCATCCGACAATTATGGCTGGCAGGAGGGATGCGGCGCGTGGTACACTGTCACGGAGGAGCCATCGCTTTCTGCTATTTTTAACACCAACGTACGCTGAAGCGTAGTGAAATGTTTGGCGCTGGCGCTACAATATTGGCTGCAGTCAACGACAGCATTAAGGCAGACATTTGATGAGACCGGGAGGGCATCACCTGCATTATAACAGCTAGTAGCAGGTGAAGCGATGTTGTGCTGCGTGTTTGCGAGTGGAAGCGGCGAGCTGAAAAATGTGATGCGGCTTTGGACGAACGCTAAATAATGACGAACATCGTTTACAGCCCGACCTATCATAAAGAGTTACAGAGCACACAGTGGATGGCAGTTCTTAGCTTATTGCTGTAGTAAATTTGTTTCGACAGTAAAGGAAACCTTGCTCGACTCGCTAGAAACGCGATGAATGCAATACATGAACAAAGCGCGCCGAACGGAGCGTTTCTTTACTCCCGCCATTGTAATTCCTTCACGTTTCTCCAATCTTGCTCATAAATATTTGTTGTCATATAGGCGTCTGAATTTTATGGCGGTTAAATATATAATATTAGCGTACTCTCAAACTCCTCTATGGCAGACTGGACTGAACTGGACAAACTTTATTTGGGTCCTGCAGGACGCGCTTAGGGCGTAGCGGGCATCTCTATGGCAGAAATAGAAATATTTAGGTGTTATCACTCTGAGCATATTGTTACGCGCATCGTCCTGGCTCAACTGAACCTCATCTGCAACGCATGTGTAAGGTTACGCATTTCTGCTCATAACATTCAAAAATACCAAAATTATCGCCTATTCCTATTTTTTAGTTCTTCTCTTTTCTTGCTTTTTGAGTGAATTTAAAGCGGAGCATAAGAGCCACGTCACCGTGCCGAACGTATCTAGCTCGCAACAAGAAAGTTTTCTGGCTCGAACGAGATATGTCACTGCTCCCCGAAGGAACGGTAGGCGGGAAGTCCAGTGCTCGAAGATGGCGAGTTCCTGAGAGATGAACTCGCATTCTCTCCGTCCTCCTCTCTTTCTAATTTACGCCCTAGATAAAAAGTGGTCTCATTGGTATTTCAATTCATGAAGCAGCTTTATCCCATCCTCCACCGCATTCGCTCTGTTCGCCCACTGTTCCTTTTCTCCTCTGGATTCATTTTCTTTTCTGGTTTTCTTCTTCTGATGCCTTCGTCTTCCCTTCGCCAGCTCATGCCCCATTACACAAGGGTGTGGCGACAAAAGGCGGAATCGGACGCATTCGCCCCAAAAATGGAAGGGTGGTTCATATCGGTGTGAAAAGGCGGCCCCGTTATAAGGAAAACGCCGGAACGGGATTCCGATGCTACATGCTGCTCGCGGCTCAGGCTGAAGGGGAATTCAGAGTTTCCGATTCATTTGCAGTAGTGAGGGCGAGCACAGTGAGAGCTACTCGCAAAGATCTTTAGAAGTCCTTGCGCAACTTACGTACATTACCGTTGGCCTCATTACCGCCTTTCGAGACAAAGCGGAAACCAGAAGAGGTGATGGCGGCATTGTTCGATTTCATTTAGCCTTTCACTCTTGGTGAACTAAATTGGAATTTAACTCTCTTTCCGTGTTCGAAGAAAAGTAATTGCGACGAGCGGAATGCTGGCAATCGAAGGTTGCTTGGATATTAACATTCCTGACTTTGATCTGCGTTGTGTCCAGAAGGAGCTAAAGGACCCTTCTAACGCTGTATACGTTATTACTGCAGCATTCAAGCCAACTGAGGTTCGTGATAACTGCGGTTAGCTGCAGTAGCTGTAATCTACATTAGATTACTTGTAGCAAGACAGCGCCCTCCTAAGCAGTGGTAACTCTGCAAATAACTCTTCTTCAGCTCGTTTAACGTTTTATTTTTTTACGTTAAGATTTCTTTGCCTCTTTCCCACTTTTGTGGATGCTGGCTGCGGGCTGTTACTGTGTTGGGGGTCATATAACTTGGGCCACTGGCTTTGTTTCCTAATAGACTATTTGGGCACTGTGTAGGTGGAACACGGCATGTGTCACTAGGTGTGTGTCCGAGTAGAAAATTCGGGCCACTTGGTATGGGAAAGTTCTTTGCCATTCCTCAGAATGGGTATCTGCCACTGAGTGTGTGCCCGAATGAGCAAGTAGAGCAATATACAACATGTGAAGAAGTCGACGGCAGGAAACAGAAGTCAACTGCAGAGAAGTCGTGACGTTGGCATCAAAAGAAGCTGAATGTAGAGAAGACCGTGAAGTGAACCGAATGCGGCCAGAGCGTGCAATAAGCAAGTAGCGTTGATCTGTTGATGTTAATTCTTTGAGCTAGACAGAAATGAAGAAGTCGGTGACAAGAGCAGCCGAGCGTGAAGAGAGAAAATCAGGAAATTGGACGAGAACATGCATTGAGCAAGGAGCATTGAGGTAAGCAGAAGTGAGGAAGGAGATGTGAAGTTAAGAAATTTCAGCAGACATCAAAAAAGTGTCAGTTATAAAGGATTCCCACATAGGCGGGGAGTCCGCAGATGTTTTCCCTATTGCGTTTTTTTTACGTAGGCTTAAATAATGAGACCGATTAAAACATGTGACAGAAGGTGTAAGCCAAACGCCGAAAATATTCTGAAATGATATGTTCAAAGCGTGAAAAAATAGCCTCGGTTTTATGCTTAGCAGCACAGAATCTGCGCGCATTACTGCGGGTGTAACATACGGTTACTCATGGCCAGAATACATTCCATGTGACTGCTGCTTTAAACCTCAATTTATGCAAGAAAATTATGTCATGAAAATCGCATGAGATTGGCACGCTGTGAAAAACAGGCGCGCTGATGCTGCTCAAAAGATATGCTCCATAAACGGGCCATGCATGAGGTAATCATTCACATCAATGAAACTGAGGAACAGCACCGAGGAACCCTTAAACTGCTTCTCGTACAATCTCGAAGACGTGGCCCTAATCAATGAACCTCTAAGCCCGCTCACTTATGCGTATTAGTGCAATTTTTTTTCATTTTTGGTGCACATTATTGCGATATACATCAAAGGTTTCTCCATTATAGTTGCAGGGCATTGAATAAAAAATTATACACCTTTTTATGACGTCAAATAGGTCATTGCATTAGTTTTCCTTATCCATGTCAAGGCAGTGTTTGTAACTGATCTCTGACAACTGTTGACAAAGTTTAACGTCTGGTAATACAATCTTTTAATACGTGTGGCCATTCGCGCACGACTTCCCGAGCAGCTCAAGACAACGCAAGTATCATCGATCTTAAATCGTTCAACAATCACCACCGATTATTTGTGAGAGAACTGCAGGGCTACACAGGGCGCTTACCAAAATACGAGAAGGACGACCTTTGCTCCAAAAAACAATTCACTCTATCGTGTTAAATAATTATCACTGAGTCCTATTGATAAATCCAATTACATAATTTTAGGTTAATATCAGAAAGTAGTAAAAAATGAGTGTTAATAAACTGTTCGTAGCACTCAAACATTGTTATGAGCACAATGTTACACACTGAAAGCATAGTCTTCAGCATTGAATGTGCAGTACTCGATGAAGTTGGCGCACTTTTTGTAACAACATTACGTAGAAAAAAGGACTAGACGAACTTCCAGTCGAGCAGGACTGAGCAAATTTAATTCACCTTCGTACAACTGGTATTGGTAGAGGTTTTTGCTTGAGCGGGACTTATGTTTTCGAGAAACTTCCCCTTCCTTCCCCAAGGGCCTGGAGTGAACACTACCGCTAAATTAAATAAGTTTGTTTTCAGTTTCTTGTTCCGGACTCACCAATTCTTCTTGGCGCTTCATTCTGGCAACCACGTGAGGGTTTTTCATAGCAACGCACTCATGTGTTTTCAGTTTTGTATGCAAACCTTCACAAACATATCTCAGTAACCCACTAACATTGGTTTCCATCTGTGCCGATAACGAACGAAATAAGCCCACACTGATTCTTAAACAGCCTACGTTTGCTTAGGTGGGTGATATTGGCTGATATCTGAAGGCAAGCAACGAAGATAATAATGAGAGCGTAAATAAATCCGAAGAAACAAAAAAATGAACGCAATTTTTCAACAACTCATTTAAGCAGCGCAGAAACCAAACTACTTGCCAAAGACCCAGCGGAAACGGGCGTGAATAATAAGGACGTGTTTTCAGCGAATAACAAAGTTCACTCTTTGTAGTATTCTAGACAAACACGAATCTTGTGGAAAAAAAGTGACGCCATAATTTATTCACCGTTTGAACGAATCTTCATCCAGAGTTGCGGCCACTTCTCACACCATGCAGATGAGAAACGCGCTAATCAAGTATGCATGAACCATCTCGCCAGTGTTATGTTTTTATTTTTATGCCTGAGCGCATTTATCTCTAACTATTTTCACAGCTTCTTTTGTATCTCCGTATCTTCTGCAGCATAGACACACAGGCTGACAGAAGAAAAGACGACAAATGAGCACTGGTATGTTGTTTAATTTTTTAACCATCAGGTCTTCATGTGCTGCGGTTTAGGTGGGTAGAGATTAATGGGCTGTGAATGGACCGATTAGGAGGTTTATGCCTTGGGTGGCTGCATTTAACTCCTATGCAAAAAAATTACGGGGATAATCTTGATTCACGGGCGCAAAAAAGACAAGGACACGGATACACATGAAATGTACAACACGGGCGCAAACTACCAACTAGGTTAACTTAAAAACGGCACACAGATATGTAAAAAATCCACCCAATAGCGGAAAGTTCCCTTTGTGGATAATCATTAACACGTGGCTTGCTGCACATACAAAAATTGACACTAAATTTCGACTTTTAAATTGGTCCTTTTTAAAGCTGAGTTCGCATCGGGATAAATGAATCGACGGAGAGCAAACACACTCCCCCTCGTTTTCGAAAAATGTCTGGATGGTTTCACGTTTTAATTTGTCCCTGTCCCATTTTGAGAATGTCTGGCAGGCTTGATCTGGGTTACAGCCGCATCTCTTCCAATGATCATCTGAGTTAGTGGAGAAATGGTTGCACATATTCAAGTAGTGTTCTCCGAAGGCCACGTGCGCCACCAAGTGCGCTACCTTGCGAGGAGCTTGCTCATTAAATTTTAAAGACACAGTGCTGCGATTTGTCATGATGTTATACTAAAAAAGCTCCAACAGCCAGGAATATCAAGCACCTATTTGAAATTCCGAAAAGCGCAGTCTGCGAGCGTAGCTGTAGCACGCATTTTCATTTGCATGACTTTATTCATGCAAATACACCTTACTGCAGATGTACAGCCTCCCCCATCTTTAGCTATATCGCGCGAGCGTCCATCACGGGTAATTTTAGCGCCTTTAAGTGCCGATATCAGCGAGACTAGCAGAAGTACTCTCAAATGCACGAAGCACTCTCCTGTGCAAGAGTCGTCTAATGCGATGTTTCCTTTAGGACGACGTACGACCATATTATAGCGTTCTCGTGCGATATAACTAAAAAGAACAGCAGCTGCAGTGGGATGGTGGAGATTAGGTTGGGCAAAGTCTAGCTAACCTCCCTGCCTTTCCTTCCTGCCTTCTCTCTCTCTCTGTCTCTCTGTTTTGGCTAGAGTACCATAGATATCGATAGCCCGCAACACACTGCGAGTCTAACGGTACCTAACAATGTGATAGCTGCTGCTTGTCTTCGAACGTTCGGCAAAAAATGTATCGAATTTGCAATTTACGCGCAACCAGAATTTACCACCCCCTCAAATATATAGTCGCCCACAAGAGTGACAATTAACATGTCTTTATCATAAACTCGATAGGAATTTCAGTCACTAAGGCCTTGATTTTGCAGCATCTCACTGTCTCGTGATATCTACCGTCAGCGCTCCCTGACATATTACTCCGTCTTTGTACTTGGAGGATCACGAAAACCGCAACGGCGCACTTGCCGATACATCTCACGTAAGCAGCTCGCACAACTTTTAAATGCGTAAGCATTTCTATGCCTACCCAAAGAGGAAACCAGTTCGTCCACTTGTTACGTAAGATGAATCGTTATAAAGAAATGAATGTATGAAAGAACGGAATAAATTCTATAGGAAAAACGTTGGCGGTGGGAAGTTTCAAACCTCCAACCTAGCGCTCAGAATCCCAGTGTCTCGCCCACTGGGCTAAACACACACGCTTGCAGAAGGTAAAAAATATCTGAACCATATGAATGTGTCGTACCGGCGGTACAAAACAAATGTCGAAGGAGAACAGTTTCTATGAAGGCTTATCTGAAAGATTTGGTGATGGTTGAATAAACACCATCTCTAGGCCCACATAGACACGTCTTGTAGGATTGTATACATAAGAAAAATTGCGATTTTGCGAAAATTTAATGCCAAACACGCCACATCCCCGATGCGTTTCGGTGGTCATGGGATGCACCATCCGTTGGGGTGCATCGCAAGACCCAACCCATCATCCTTCACCGACCGAAGGGCCAGCGATCTCTGAGGGCTCATGCCCTTCGCGTCGTGCAAAACAGACAGTCAAGCCGTCACTCCGTTGATAAGGACGATAAGGAGTGATGAGGGGTTATATGGGTCTCATCACGATTGATATTGGTTAGACGTGGATGGCTAAGGCGCAAAAGAGCGATAAGGGCTTATATTGTTCAGAGAAATTCTGATAACGTTCATAAGGACCGCTAACGGTTGATAAGGGTCGGATCTAGTTCAATAAGGTTCATAAAGACAGATAAGGGTTGATAAGTATTTATACCGGTCGGATCAAGTTTGATAAGATTGATAATGACACCAGGCTGCTGGGAGTTGAGCCCAAGTACTTCTTAGAGTATTCAAAGTAAAGACAGACAACTCCAGTGGGGCTTCTGCCGTATGTTTTTTTTCCTAAACCAAGAAGCAAGCTGCCACTCCCCACTTAAGCAACAAGACATCTAGACGCAGGCAGGTACGTCTAATGTGGTGCGACATGTCGAAAAAAAAGTCACAGGCCTGCGCGGCACACGCAGCACAGTCACAGCGTAAGCTGGTTGAGCGGCCCAAGAGTAGCTCCAATTTTGGCACCACTCACAGCAAGGTCTTCGCGGCCAAATTGTCTTCGCCTCGATTTTCACGAGAACGATCTGAACTGTCCGCACGGCGTCGGCGTCGACAGCAAGCTGCGGCTTGTAATGCTCTCTGCACAACAGTCTGCTGACCCCGATGATGCCTGGTTGTAGCCGCGCACGTAGCTCTACGATTCGCTTCTTCAGCAGTGGTTCGTACATTGCGAGGAGATGCCATAACGTGTACCGAAGAGGTATCCGGAATACATGGCGCACATCTAACATCGGGACGGCATTGATTGCGCGCCTCGTCTGAATCGCATCGCGTCTGAATCGCATCTCGTGGCACGCAGCGGTTTCATGCACGTTAACCAGATGGCGCCACCATACTGGCAGAAGCTCGGGTCGTCTGCGCCTGCGCGCCTGCCTAGGCGCGGCGTGCTCCCTTGCTTTAGCAGATGACACGAAGCCCCGCCTTTAAGCCCCTGTGCGCCTGCGCTGCGATGAGCGTGGCCACGCTGCGCCGTGTTCGTACTAAGAATAGACGACCCTGTATATTCCGTACTATTAAAACGAATACATCGAGTGTAGCGTTAATTGAAATATATAAGTGGTACTATGAACAATAAATTTAAGGCATATACATGTTACATATTTCAGCTCAGATGATATGGCAAGCAATAACCGCTGTCAGGTGGATCGCTTCGGCCTATCTCTCTACAGTGCAAACCGGCAATTCTTTTTAACGCTTTCTTTCATTGCGTGACTTCAGCTTCTACATAACTTTAGCGAAGACGGGTGCTTTTCGCAAAATCTTCTATGATAGCAAATAAATCTAGGGGTTTTAGGTGACTGACCTTGATCTGATTATGAGGTACGCGCTTATGGAGGACTGCGGTTAATTTTGACCACCTGGCGTTATTTATTGTGCTCCCCAGGCACGGTATAGACGAGCGTTCTTGCATTTCGTCCACATCAAAATGTGCCCGCAGTAGCCGGCAATTCAAAACGTGATCTAGTGTTTAGCCGAGCAACGCCATTGGCACTAAGCCACCATGACGGGCAATAATCTGGGACATCCACAATCACCAATAGACAAAACTGTAACCACGTAAGAGCTACTGTTCGTGAACACGGTCAGTTAACTATCATTTCCTATCCAGAACCTCAATATAAGCCGCTGGCTGATTAGAACTGCGCATTGTTGGTAAAGCTATTGCTTGTAGAAGCCAACAAGCGTCTGTTTTTGGAAAACCTCTGGTGGTAAAAACTGTTTTCAATTGGTCGGGGGTGGGGACTATTGCATTGTTGGAGACCGCAAACGAAGAGCCCATGGTATCCGACGAATCAGGTCCGTTAGCTCTGTAAATTCCAATGCTGATTGGTTGACGCTAGCATTAGCTTTTTCAGCGCGGAATGACCCATAGGCGAGAGCGAGAGAAAGCGAAGAGACGAAAGGCAGTGAGGTCAACCAGACGAACGTCCGGTTTGCTACCCTACACAAGGGGTAAGGAAAAGCGGGAATAAAAAGAGGAAGAGAGTGAGCATTGTGTGTGCAGCGCAGCACCATGACACCAAAGTCAAGTCCCATAGCTGGTGATGTGCGTTGAAGACATCTGACATGAACCAAGGGCCAGTGGTCGTTGCGTGAATAGGAGGCTGCGGGTGAGCCATGGGGCTTACTCGAGACTTGCAAGCACTGGATTAAGAGTCCCCAGTACTTGCACTGCACTTCGCGCTGACGGAGTATGCAGCTTGCTTAAGAGTATACGAAGGGTATTTATAAGGGACCGAAGCATCACAACCACTTGCCGGTCTTCTTCGGGCAATTTATCGGGAGTCGGCATTGTGGACTCTACCGCGGTGCACTGTATCATTTGATGTGACTGTGGTGCCGGCTGTGGCATCAGTTGTGGCTCCGGCTGTGGCCTCAGCTGTGGCTTCAACTGTGGCGTTGGCTGTGGCTTCAACTGTGGCGTCGGCTGTGGCATCGGCTGTGGCGTCGGCTGTGGCCATGGCTGTGCCTTCGCTTGTGGCTTCAGTTGGGGCATTCGCTGTGGCTTCTGCTGTGGCGGCGACTGTAGCTTTGGTAGCGCGGGCCAGGCTTCAGTATTGGTGTTCTCGGGCACGACCTTGTCAGAGTTAGACTCGACTCTGCCAGGCCTAGGGGGCAGATGAGGAGGAGTTGTCGGATGTGCCCCGCTCTTCATAGAGGAATCTTCGTTCTTTGAAGTCCGACGGCGTCGGGAGCGTCAGCTTCCTGACGAGATGAATGGTCTCTTGCCATCTGCTTCAAGACCGCCCTTTCTTTCCTCATTTTAGGGCAGTCCTTTGAGGTTGTATCATGGGACCCAATGCAATTGGGGCATTTGAGAACCGTGGCTACACAGGAGTCTGCAGCGTGGGGTTGTGCGCAGCGCGAGCAAACTCTCGTGTTCTCGCACACAGTGCTCACGTGTCCCAGCCTGAGGCAGTTGCGGCATTGGAGTGGTTTTTGGATAAATGGACGCACGGTGTGTCTAAAGTGCCCACCTTGACGCGTGAAGGAAGTGATTCGCCCTTGAAAATCACCTTCACACAGCGGGATGCGCCGAGTCGAGACACGTGAGTGATGGCGCAGCCATCAACGGCTGGCTTAATTAAAATCCGCAAGACGGCACTGGAGATGGAGACGTCCACGTCGTTGATGACACCAGTAGTGGTATCACTGTCCAGAGGAATGTACGAGTGGACTTCATGCCGCCAAGTTCCGTAAGTTTGCTCAAAGTGATCGGTGCCGTCTCATGTACGACGTCAATAGCCAAGAAATTTTTTAGTGTGTTGACTCTGACATCCGTGACTTGATTTGGCGTCACCGCTTCGAGAAGCACTGAAACAGACTGTCTGTTGAGTCGCCTCAGTAGCGAGTTCTGGTATAAATAGAATTGTACTGAGTGCGCTATTCCGAAGTGGTCCTGCAGTCGACGTGCTTGAAGACAGGTAAGCCCTGGTGTTTCTTCGCTTCGCCTTGCGGCTGCTCACAAGGTGAAAGTCGTCATCGCAGTAGTACTCACTACTGAGCGAGTAGACACTGGTATTGTCGCTGTTGGTGTCGCTCTGGAGGCCGGTGCGCTTCCTAGACGCAGCCGCCGCTGAAGTCGCCATCCCCAGCAGAGGCGCGGGGACGTCAACTTGCATCCTTGCAACAATTCATGACGACTACCCGGAGATTTACAGAGAAATCAGGCGAAAACAGCACAGCTATAGAGAAGTAGCGTTCTGGCTCGCAGAAACTTCATCTTCGTCCCACAGGCGAGACAGTGTAGAAACGGCAGGCGATGAAACGTGCCGTACCCCGAGTTGAACAATGGCGCTCGAGCCTTTCCAGCGCTCGCCACGATATTGCTTTCGATCGGTGCATCCCCCACTACGCGGCTCTTGATTCCCGCACAGAAATTCCTCGCACACCATAGATGACGTGGCCGCGTTAGGAATTCCGCGAGCGCCCGTAGTGATGCGCGGTGCAACCGGGTCGGTCAAGCGTGGCGCTGTCCAGACGTAACCGATGCCTGCAAACTGTTATTGTACGGCAGCCACAATTAAGCGGCGGTTTTGGGGAGAGGAAGCTCTAAATCTTATTGTTTAATCTATAGCTACTCAGAAAAATGCACATGCAAAGCAGTTTTTCTACCTGAGTTTTATCCAATGTTCACTGATATTCAGGTTTTTGTCAGCGTAGAAATTAACGATTCCTTTTGTCTGCTTACTGTCTAGAAGCAGCATCTTAATGCACAGTGCTCTGCGATTTAAAAGAGATAATCGAACCATATGGCACCTGGCGCTTTTTGCGCGTCATCGTGTTCCGCAATGCCTTATCTCGGTTTCCCCAGTGCCAACCGGTGTCGACAAAAGCACCGGCAACCATGAGCTCAGAGTATCGCGTTTGAATCGCTCAGCACTGTATTGTTTGATTCAACCAAGTTTTAAAAATACTGTTCTAAAAACATCGAAATTTTCCAGGAACGACGTATGCTCTCGCATAACACGCATGAATATCTATTGATGTTCCAGCAGCATGCAGTGTTTTGATTGTTGGTGCGCGTGCGCGCGCATCACTTGTTCTTCCTTTCCCTTTTCTCATTTTCTTTTTGCTTCCCTTCTCTTATTGTATGGAGAGCAAACCATGCGCCACGTACAAAGGCTCCCAACCTTCTCTTTCTTTCTCTCTCTCTTTCGGTTGTTCATCAGATAGCAAAAAAAAAAACTTGAATCGCGTTCACAATGCAGAAGCCGCAGGCAAGCGTGTGTTGAGAAAGGGTTGCGTGCGTGCGCACGCCTGTATGTGTGCGTGTCGGTGCATTGATGTGTATGCATATAAGTGGATATGTGTAGGTTCGTGCATATTATATGTGTACATGCGTACTCGTTAGACCTAAACATCTTGGCGCTGAGCCGTGCTCCCTCAAGGGCTGCAGAAGATAGCGCCAACCTTTCCTTTTCCACACGAACCACTTATTACTAAACATCTCACACTTGTCCTATCAGAGAAAATGGTAAATATTGTCTATGACAAGACACCTTCGAAGCTCGTAAACGCCCTGATAGCCATGTGGGACACGAAAAATAAGTGGAGGTTCTTCATCTATTACCTGTAATCAAACATAGGTCGAACACACTCCGGTTGTTATGGCTGTTCGTTGATATGTGTTAGGTTGTTCCTTCGTGAATTAGTTACGTCATGTTAAATTAATGGAACTTCAGTTGAGGCTTCATTCAAAATTGAAGGTTATCACTGTCGGGGACACATGTGAGGGACATGACTGTCGGGGACACTTGTGTATTCGTGCGTTAGTTAGGCCAAATTAGGTATAACCACTTTTGGAGCACACATGCTGTGCAATCATCTTTGATAAAGAATCCACTGACACTTATTTTTTATCGATTATATTGGCCCAGAACCGAATACTTTGAACATTTGATAAACCTGCTGTTTCGTACTTCAAGCTCCGGCGGCATACCTCCGTAATTCAAGTATATATATAGCCAAAATATGCAACAGAACCAAAAATACCTAAAGGAAAAAAAATCAAACAAGAATTGGGGAATAAAACTCTGTTGAACGGTCTTCCAGCTGTCACTCACAATAAGACCCCGTGCTCCTTATATATTACGTTTTACTCCGTTAAGCTTGCACCAGAAGATCTAGCAACAAGAGCAGCAGACACTCGGACACGTCATTACCAGGCACATCCTAAAGCAAGCGGTCGTCGGTATTAGCGCCCCTCACTTTAGGGAATCATAGCCGTGATGTTTCTTTTTATTTGTCGTCCGTGCATTTCCCTTGGGGAACCACAGTCAAGGAGAGACTTGATGGGCTCCGACTGCAATAACCTCCTCACACCCCTCGTGCAAAGGGATTCAATCCGCGCCGATACGCATTGCCATGCTCCAGTGCTGCTTGCTAATCCCGAACATCCAACGCTGACTCAGTAAGCCACAGCCGTCGCTCAGCTCTCAGAAGCAAAACAAATTCCGTACTCTGTCACTAATTCAAGAAGTCGCCAGCCGCACTACTTTGATTTTTGTTTTTCCTTGCCTATGCTACTTTGATTATTTCGGCGCCGCATTCACCTTTGATTTCAACACAGATTTCACACTGGCGCATTAGAAGTCATGTAACGCTAGCGTTACACTTCTTTTTATTTGCCTACCAGCTGTTAAATGTACCATCTGGAGTACAAATTGAAAAACAAAATCTCCCTTTAATTACGTGTGGCCTAGAGCCCAAAGCGCGTATTACCACTGGGGTCATATTTTGTTTTTGTTTTTGAAGATACATTGTTTTATTGTTTTGTTCACGAGGCAATGTCACGTGGGTAGATGGAGGTTCCAAAATCATGGTTTAATCAAATCTGCGTCGCAAAACTAAAACTTTGGAGCCATCTGCAACAGCTTTATTACCATAAATTAGATGCCCCTATTAATTACAATCCTGACATCGTACTTGAAAGCTGTTCTAGGTAGATGAGTATTAAAAGAAATGAAAACTAACTAGAAAGACGACAATACAATCATATATGTGACTGCTTAGCGACGTAAATGCGCACATGGGGTGATGATTACACTTAGTAATTTCCCTTTCTTTGTCTGTCAAATGAAAAAAAAAAGATTGCCAGCGCAATGAAATTTAGTAAAGGTCGTAGACTGTTTTCATCGTGCTGGTTAACGCAATCTCCCATCACTGCCTGAGTGACTGAGTGAAACAACTTTATTGAAACCAGCGGATTGAGACCTGGGCCTAGGTAGCGCCAGGAGCAGGTAGAGAGACGCTGTCTCCCAGCCGCCTCTCGAGCTCGCTAGATGACCCATAGCTGTTCTTGCATGATCTGATCTGATCAGTGCGGCTTTCCACCGCTTGCCAAGCTGTTCTGAGGAGACTGCATTTTTATCTTGTACATATGCGCAATCCCATGGAATCTGTTCTAGGGTGGCGTGTTCTGTCCTACATAATTTACACAAGTCATTCGGGTACAGTTTGGGGTAGATGCGATGTAGGTGCACCAAGCTGGGGAAGGTTCTGGTTTGAAGTCGCCTGCAGTCAACCATGTGAGATCTGTCTAATTTGGAGCAAGGAGGTGGAAATGTGCACCTCGAATTTTGGTAAAAGCGGGTGATGTCGCAGAATCTGAACATTCTGTCCCTCTCCTTCCAGGCCTTTCCTACCGTTACTTCGGGGAAGCTTCTTCGCGAGCGCGATAAATGAGACCTCGCGCGACGCGGTGGACTTTGTATAGTTGAGGTTGGGAGCTGGGGACTCACAGGAAGTGTGGGATGGGAACCAAATGATGTATCTCTCTTTGAATTCCTCTGATGATATAGCTGGGCTTTCCCATGGAGTATGTTAGCGGCCTCGGGCGATATTCTTCCTCGCGCGTAGTTTCTGATGGCGGCTGCAAGTCGCTTATGACGTATCTACATTTGAGGGAAATTAGGGCCTCAGCGATAGCTACTTCTGCAATTTCAGTATTAATAGAGCGTTTCGAGCACGCGCTTATGCACTCGTGGTCGAAGTTTATTACTACCACGACGTAGGATTAGTGACTCGGATACTCCGCTGCGTCCACGAACAACGCCTCCTTGTCTACCGTATGCCTTAAGTAGAGCTTCAGCTCCGCTTCTTCTCCCCTGATCAAGTTCGGGGTGTATTTTTTGAGCAGATTTGGGACCTGGATCTTTTCCCTGATTACCTTGCGGACCCGACACCTTACATCCTTGTCCATTGTGATAGCATTTATCACTTGCCCTCCAAACTTAGCTAACTGCATTCCCTTGTTATGCCGCAGGCTAATGTCGAAAGACCCGACGCGTAATCAACCACAGCTCGCCGAGTGCGGGCCTATTCAATAAAGTGTTCAAGCCGTGACGTCTGCCTGCTGATGTAAACTTTGCACTGGCGCTATAAAACAGTCCGGTGACGTCGGATTTACATGTCCATGAAAGCTTCGCCGGGGCTTTCTAGAGCAGATTGTCCTTCTGCAATAAGGGGAGAGGACGTGATATTTGCGCTTTGTTGGCTTTGTCGTGCAGTGAATGATCGCTTGGCGTATGAAAATTCGGGAAGCGTTTCAGTGACGCCCACGTAGTGAAGGAGCCATTACTGAAAATACCTGCAGCCAGATAAAAGACACATCTGGAGCAAGGACTGAAAAACTAGATTTTCCACTGTGACCACTTACTTTCGCTAAAAAGAAGCCGTGACTAGAAGTTCACTGTGAACGCGGTTGCGAAACCAGTTCAGCTTGCGTTACTACGTGTTTAATGGCCCGCTATCTCGTTGGTACAGTGAGCTGGATAGGTGGTTTTATAGTGAGATTTCACGAGCGGCCGGGTTTTATTGTTGAGAGAAGCGAGACATCAAGAGGAGTGCACTGAACGAAAGCACACTGCCGTTCCTGGCCGTGCATCGCGCACTTCACAGGCTGCGGCAGAGAAGAGATACAAAACAAAAATGCCTAAATGATGAAATAAATGCATGGAGGAATCAGAGAGAGAGAGAGATAAATGAGATGGGAAAGGCAGGGAGGTTAAGTGGAAGATAGGTATCCAGTTTGCTACCCTGCACTGGGGAAGGGGTAAGGGGAGACAGAAAGATAAAGAAAAATGCACACACATAGAAAAAGAGGAAATGAGGCAGGAAGGACTGGCGTCGGGTGTCCGCATTGCGTTGCAAAAAAACGTGCCGCAGAATAGCGAGTCAAGAGCTTACGCATAACAGGAGAAAAGAAAGAACAGAATAAAGATGACAGACAGTAAGCGTGCGCAAAGAGAAACGCAGAACGAATGGTCATTTCGGACTAGCTGAGAACCTACGCAATGCACGCAGGACGGACGATAGTCGACTGAGTCACGAAAAGGTTCCGTCTGCCTCGGAGCAGCAAGTGCTTTTCGTATTCGTAACCCATTTATGCAGCATGCTTTCCTCACTGTGCCCTCTCCCATCCCTTGTTCGCGATACAATTCCCCTTTCAGCACCTCGCGAGTGGAAGGAAAAAGAACGAAACCAAATGCACATGACGCGCGTAGCGAGAGTTGGCCACTAGAAAGCAAAGCACAGGATCATGCGTGCGTGGTCGCCGTAGAGAGGCCAGGTTGCGCAAAATGGAACGAGCGGGACGAGACGATCGTTGGACCGCGGGCCAGGCTGTTCCCCTCTCCGAAGGGAGGGGGAGAAGCCGTTTCGACGGCCGCTTTCGGGACAGCGGCCGACATGAACAAGCACGCGATAAGCGCTGCGAAACCATAAAGCTACGCGCACCGCCGCGAATATAATAGAGAGTTTTATATTAGGGGGACGCAAGCGTTGGGGCCCGCTAGCGCTTGGCGCCACGGTACTGCGCATGCGCAGATAAGACTGCGCATGCGCAGTACTGTATTCCCTAGCGCTAGGGGGCCCCAACGCGTGCGTCCCCCTAATCTAAAACTCTCTAATGAAAGGGAAACGGCGGCATGCGCTCCTAACGTGCTCCTCGAGTGGCTTCAGGGTGGGCAAGGGGTTGGCGCGGGATGGTTTCGGGGCCGCGGTACGCATAATGGCGGTCACTATGAAAACTACAGAGGAGATTTGTCCTGAGGCTCCCGGTGATTGTGGCACACCAGTATGGGCCTTGCGTGAGCCTTCTCTTGGGCAGACAGCCCGGCGCAACGGGACTCAGTGTGTGTGCAGTGGGAGAGGGATTCGCATTGTGGATTCCCGTTATGCGCTCATCGCCATGGCCCGTGCTCGGCGGCGTCGTCGTCGTCTCCGCAGCTCTAGGCAGCAGCAACCGCCACGACCGCGATCGATGCGCTGTATCATACGTCTGCCACCAACGTTGCCGATTGTGTACGCACGGAATGCCTCGGTAGTCGTGCGTGTCGCGTCGTGTAACACAACCCCCGTCATTTTGACGTAGTCCCCGCTGCGTCAACATGACGGCACCGCTGGTCATGGACCACGCGGGAAAGAAAGATGAGCGCTGCAAGAGGACACCTGCCCCTTGGCGTGTTTGGGGTCCGGTCAATCGACCCGAACCCGAACGAGCACGGCCAACATTGGGGGAACACCCACGGACGAGAACTCATCGGCGACATTGGCTTATATAGCGCCTTCATCTTCTTTGTTTTCCTGTATGCGGCTCTTCCTCACTGTTTTTCTCCACCTTGTTTCCTAGCATGCGTGTATGTAGAATAGCATGTGTATAGGTGCTAGTGCTGGGCATGAGTGCTGTGAAATCGATTATCGCAGGTTCAGTGACGTTGTTCTCTTGTGAAGAGTAAGGCCTGGTCCGAAGGTTAATTAGTTCACCTCAGCCACATCGCGTGAGACTGGCTTCGGATGGATTTCTCTTTTAGTGGGCGTTGATGTTTCTACAACCGTACAGTCTCGACTGCTTCCCTTTCAACGACACACACTCTCTCTCTCCTTCATTTTCGCCACCTTGCTAGCTGCGCCATCAAGACCGATGTTGTTTAGGCAAATCGTGAAATAACCACTTATATCCTTACAGAAATAACAATATTATGCATGTCACAATGACGCCGAGAACCGAAAGACGGGGGATTCTACAACTATGTGGTATTGCTTTCATGTGCATCTACCAGGAGTGCCGTTTCCCTCTGCATCCACCTCTGCTCTTTTCGCCCTTTTTGTTTCCTTTCTACTAACTGTATCCATAGCCTGTACCGTTTTATTTTGACTTACTGCAAGTATACTTGGTCTTTGCTGTGATGTTTCCTTTTATTACTCTGCCCTCCTTTGTTTTGTTCCTGCTTGTGTCGTGTTCAAAACGAGCTAGAGAAAATTGAACGCTAAGTGTATTTGCCCTTTCATTTCCGGGTTGCAACGCAATTTCGCTGGACGACGAGGTCTCCTCGGCAGGAGAGTCAAGTTGTTTTTGCTGCTGCTTTTGAGTAAACTGTGATGCCTCCGGGCAAGTTTCAACTGGGAAAAAATATTCTCAGCAGTTAAGCGTTCTGCTTGTTTGAGGTCTAGCTGACGCTTGTTGGGCGTGAAAAATAACGTTAAATTTATACCGAACAGAATATTCAAATCTGCCAAAGCTGGTACAGTACTTTTTCGAGCGTTTTAAGCCCGACCATATTTCAACATCGGTCTTATTGGACTAGAAAAGTGCATTCCCACATCAGATAAAATCACTTTATATGTAGATGACATCTCTATATGAGCTGGGGTCACAAGAGACGTGTCCTACGAGCAAGATTGCGGAAATCAATCGATCGAATTGAAAAATTTCTATTGGCACGAGGTCTAACGATGCCACCGGAAAAGTGTGCCGCCATTGCTTTCACTAGGCGTAATGTCTCGCGCTACATACACGTTAAAGGTTGCGCACTCTCCCATTTGGTATGTGTCGAGTCACAAGTTTCTGGTTGTGACAATCGACAGACTAATGACGTAGGTTCCCTATGCTCGAACAATGAAAGAAAAAAAGTGGTCATACGGTAGCATGTTTCGTATGATATCAAGAAGCACTGGGAGCTGCTCTGTAAATGTTCTGCTACGCATGTATATGGCTCCCTGTGAAGGTCTCCAACGATACAACCTTCCTATGTTCCAACCTTCCTCCATCTTTGACTAAATCAACTGCTATTTCATCTTCTCCAGCAGACTTTCCCCTGGTCATGTCTTTCAAGGCCCTTCTAACTTCATCGCTAGTTATAGAAGAAGCTTCTGTATCCTGTTCATCACTACTTCAAATGAAAGTAGCTTGGCTGCTCTGGGAACTGTACAGGTCAGTACAGAATTGTTCCGCTGCTTTTACTATGTCATCGAAATTGCTGACGATATTACCCTGCTTATTTTTCAGTGCATACATTTTGCCTTGTCCTATGCCTAGCTTTCTTCTCACTGATTTCATGCTGCTTCCCTATTTTACTGCTTCCTCAATCTTTTCCGCGCTATAATTTCGGATATCCCTCACTTTCTTCTTCTTCATCAGTTTAGACAGTTCAGCAAATTCTATCTGATCTCTCGAGTTTGAGACTTTCATGTTTTGCCGTTTCTTTATTATTCTGGAAGCTGAACCTTGCAACATTCAACACGCGCACCCTATCGAGTGAGGCTATAGCTTAGCACGGTTATTTGAAAAATTATCAAGCATTGCCTGGGATATTTTTGGCCTTAGTGAGGTTAGAAGAACTGATGAGGCTTATGCAGTGCTGACTAACGGTCACGTCCTCTGCTACAGAGGTCTTCCAGATAAGAGAGAATTCGGGGTAGGATTTCTAGTCCATAAGGACATAGAGGGCCACATTGATTAATTCTACAGCATTAATGAGAGGGTATCAGTCGTCGTAAGAAAGCTGAATAGAAGGTGTAGAATGAAGGTAGTACAAGTCTACGCCCCAACCTCCAGTCACGATGATGAAGAAATAGAACAGTTTTTGAAGATGTTGAATTAGCAATGAGAAAGGTGCAAACCCAGTATACTGTAGTCATGGGCGAAAAGTAGGGAAAAGGAGGCTGGTGGGCACGCAATTGGCAACGCGGCATCGATTCTAGGACCACTAGAGGGGAGAGATGTTGGTAGAATTCGCGGAAAAGAATATGCTCCGAATAATGAATACCTTCTTCAGGAAGCGCAGCAACAGGAAGTGGACCTGGAAAAGCCTTAATGGAGATATTAAGGAATGAAATAGATTTCATACTCTCTGCCGATCCCAGCACTGTGCAGGATGTAGAAGTGTTAGGTAAAGTGCAGTGACCATAGGTCCATAGGTCAGTGAGGTCTAGGATTTCTCTCAATTTGAAGAGAGAAAGAATAAAATTAGTCAAGAAGATACAGGCCAACCTAGACGCAGTAAGGGTAAAGGCAGACCAATTCACGCTGGTGCTCGCAAACAAATATGCAGCTTTAGAACAGGAAGATGAAGACAATAAAGAGGTAATGAATGAAATCATAACTAGGCTGATCTCAGAAGCAGCAATTCAAGTGGCAGGTAAGGCACCAAGGTAAGCTCTCGCAAGTAACAAAGGACCTAATATAGCAATGCATACTGCTCTTTTATTTCACAGTGCAAAGCTTTTGTATAAATATGAAACAAATTCTCCCGCGTTACTCCTACGCCTATCCCTACCATGATTATTTTCTCTCACTTTACTACCCTTTCACTCACTTCAGCATCAGCGTTTCAGCTTCAGCCTCTCACTTCAGCCTCAAACTCCAGCGTGTAGGTTTCAAACTCTGTTTTCGGGGTGCCTACTGCACGTCAATTTTGAGTGGCTACGCTCTAGCCACGTTCGTTTTATTACGCTGACAATTATACGGACACTCCAGGCGCATTTCTGCCGTCGGCGTCGCCGTCGCCGTGCTGTTCTGTAAAAGTCCACGAGCGATAAAATCGTCACAACCTGCCGTATGCTCTATGCGCGAATGAAAGTGTACGAGGATGAGCCTGCGATCGCGGCTCATATCTATTTCTGACGTTTCGGCTGGAGGATTGGCCATCGTCTTAGTGAATTAGTCTCCCGCACGCAAGCAAACCAAGCGGGAAGGATGCACGCCGCTTTGTAGTCGCGTGCGACGCTCCGGAGGGAGGATATACAGATATGGCGATGGTTTTAAACCTCGGGTTTTAAACAATTTCCTGAGGATTAAAAAGCTCGGGAAATGTTCGCCGTATGCATAAGCAGTCCGTATAAATCCAAGCCGAATTGACATACCGAAAACCAGATTACTGGTACCTTTTTGGTCTATCATGGGACTATTTGCTCAACCCAACTACTGCGATACAGGCGAATCTTCGTTGTTTGCAGCACGAATCACAATTTTACTTGCTCAGCTCGTGCGATCCCTCTCTCCATGTTCAGCAATCTTTGAGTTTTCCAGGTCATTTAAAGTAAAAAGTAAAAGCTTTGGGTTTATTTAACAAAAGAAGGTGCGTTTTTTACTATAAATTTTAGCTTCATTGGTGTGACGAGTTGACGCGACAAGTCGAGCCATTTTCAGCATGATGCTCGTTGTCCTGAAATAACACTGACGCGGGAGCGTATAGAGCGACTGTAGTGGTGTCTGTACGCTCTAATGACTCCGTGATGGTGTCTGAACCATTTACATATATGAAGCACTGCACGAAACAAGGACAACCATTTCGTGCTGCGCATTGTATTTTTTTACTTTCTTTGCAGAGGTCGGAAATGGCGCATGGCCATATATCAATTGATTTCAATTGCGTGCTGAAGTACAACCTGTGCGCCGGAACCGAAGATCAGTGATGCACGCCAATGAATTCACTAACTGCAACACAGGAAAATGGAACATTTTTTACTGATTATTTTTTCTTGTCATTTTCACTTCCAACGAGGGAAACGATGAGGCAAGTTTCCAGCACAGCACATGAAAAAACAAACTCAAGCTATGTATTTAAACAACCCTTAAGAACATTACAATGTTTATTTTGAGACGGTCCTAGCTTAGTATTAGGCCTAGCGTGACTGCTTACATGGGAGCTACCCCTTATGATAGAGTTCAGCGTTAGAAGTACTGCTACTTTAAAATCGCTGGGCTCTCAATCTGGGTTCGCAACAGAAAGCGAACTCTGCTGCACCTCCATCGTACAGAGGTCAATGATTCTATTACAGGAACACATTTTTCTGCTACAACGCTGCCAGCTAACCGGTCTACTTAGTGGGAACATCACGCAACGCCGTAGTTCCTCCACGCAGCCACGTTGTTTGCTTTAGCGGGCAGGAACAAGTACAAGCAAAGTACAGACAGCCATATATAGGCATTACAAGCCTCCTCGAGGGGTTAATGGCAGCCATTTCGTTGAGAGAAGGACCTATAGCTGGCTAATGGTCAGACTATTGCACCGCCACAGCGAATGCGTTTTCATCGTCGATAAAATGAAGCTCGTACATTTTGCTGAACCAATGGTCCCGGTGTGGTATCTCGTGTGATTTATCAGTTAACAAAGTTAAAATTGTCTGTGCTGAATGAGTAGATAAATCACCGGCTGCATACTCTATACGTTTTGAGAGCGCGGTTTCGGCATAGACGAGAACTGAAATTATAGATTGGTATTTTATCTCAAAAAGTAAAGTTGCTTCATAGCACGCATCTGCAAATGTGCCTTTCTTTATCGCTTAAAAGTGATGATGATTAAGTCCTCTTCAATACTTTGCCGCGCATTCGGTGCACGTTAAAGAACCTCAAGGAGTCAAGCTTACGCCGGCATCCCCCACTACAGCGTGCCTCATATTCAAATCGTCGTTTTGGTGCGCAAACCATAATAAAAGAAGAAGAATTCTCGTCTTCAGCTTTCCTGATTTACGTTATCAACTGTCATCTTTAATTGTTTCTCTTCGTACATCTTTTACTCACTGTCGTTTTCTTTTTTGCCTTCGTTTTTTGCCCTCAATATTTCTATCCCAGAGGTTGTGGCTACGTTTACCTCTCTCGTTGCCAATAAAATTCCTACAAGTACATGTCCCGGTTGCATCCATTGGAAATGATGTGTTTTACTTGCACCAGACTTACTAGGTCAAACTTATTAGACATTTAAAGATTGTTATGCGTCTGAAGTTCTGGCTCGCCCACTCTCCGTGGTATTGGCCCACTATAGCCTCCCAAAGAAGTGCCTCCACTGTGTCCAGTGCCAGGGCTTCATGCCAGCTCATCATATCATCTTACAAAAGGCAGATAAAGAAAACCAAGTGAGCCCCTGGGAAAATGAAAGACACGACATACGAGTAACTACACAAGGTGGCACATTTGGAAATGTGAGTGGCTTCTAGTACACCGTACTCGAGGAGACCACAGTGGCACTCTATGGTCAGGGACGGATGCGCACCAATGCCTTGCTTCGCGACCCGTTCGTTCCGAGCGTGGAGGAGGTGCGAAGTGAGAGTGGTGGACAAAGGCCCGGTGGCAAAAGCCGTGCTGCCGTCGGCCGCAGCAAAATGCGGCAAGTGCTAACAAGAAAAAAATCCCCTTTGCTAAGTCACCCCCCACCCGCTCTCGGCGGCTAGCGTGCACCCGTGATGAGCTGAATTAATGGCCTCCGTTCACGCTCCGGAGAACCCATCTACAACGGACAGAAAAAGCCATGAGACGCCATGAGGAGCGTGGAGGCAGAGTTCACTCCTGTTCGGTGCGAGGCACAGAAGTGAGTGGGGACGCCGGGAAAGTAGAAAAGGTAGGGAAGGTAGCGCTCTCGAAACGGGCAATCGGGGTGAGCCCTCAGCCGCCGACCACTGTCGGCCTTTTCGGTTGCCTTTCGAGAAACAATCTGGGCACCCGGAGCACAGGACACTGACTCGATGGCAGTCGGCCACCATTTTCTCGCCGGGCAAAGAGAGTGAGAGACAGAGTCTTCGCGCCGCCAGGACAATGCGGCCCACCGCAATGCCTTTTGTCACAATTATTTCCCTGCCGAGAGCAGTGGCGCAGTATCTCTAATCCCTCCTTCGTCTTCCTCGGACGAGGAACGCCGTTACGCCGTTGGGCTTTCGGTTGACGAAGAGCAGGCGATGTCGGCGGAGAAAATGGCGAGCACGTACGGGACGGTGCAGTCGAGAGAACCGACGCACGAAGGAAAACGCGGGCGACATTAGGCGGCAGCAGTCCGCCGTCAGGCGCATTACCATCGGCGCCGCTTCTGTACTTCTCGCGCATCTGAAAGGAGACATTTTGGTGCGATGGGCATTCCTTCGCGCCCCGATTGCATCTCGGCGAGAACGCTCCCGCCGCCTCCTCTTTTGCTGCAGTTTACTTCCTTTGCACCCGCTCTTCTCCTGTATTTATCCCTTCACCTAAACCATACCGCTCGTCGCTTTAAGATATTTTGCCGCGCCTAGATGCTTGCCGTCCCGCTGACTCCCCCGCAGGCATGCTAATGTTGCGCAGGAAGTACGTGGCGTATATTTTCTGCTGTATTGAACTGAACGGAAGTGACAGTGCAGCATATAGCGTGCTGATACTGAGGCAGCTATTCTTATGTTCCCAAGTTGAGTGCGGTGTTTCGATGGCTTGGGGGTGGTCCCTTTCTCTGCCGTATTTGGAAAAATGCACGGCGTAGAGAGGTTGAGAGAAATGTGATTGTGCACCAGGTGCGCACGAAAGTAGGGGTGCATGGATATGTGGATAAGCCTGAGGGAACGCCCTCTACGAAATGGAAAGGTTGATAGAATACCAATCAATATTCGCTGCATTAGACCACCTGAGTCTTGTTAGGTAATAACTCGGGAGTGACGCATGTTAAGCTCCCGGCAATTCCTCTTCTTTATCTGTCTGTTATTTCTATCCTGCAATCGTGGCCTTGCTCCCTATTCCATCAGGTTTCTGACCCCAGTGGCCTTCTTATCTATCTAACTATCTATCTACGGGAGGAGCGCACCTACGCGACGCGCACATCCCGTTGATCAGCTGTAACCACCTGACTTTTTGCACCATCTCCGGGGACGCCACAGGATTTTCAGCTTCGTGAACCATAGAATGCTTTCGCACTAATAAATGCAAGAAATGTAATCTACAAACCACAGGACAGCTGAGTCTTTTTGCGTGAGCTTAGCCTAGCTCTGTAAAGACGCATAGTGTTTGCCTGGATTTTATCCTTAGCGTTTCCCCAGCTATGTCTGATAATACACGCAGTTGTAGAATCCTAAGACAAAAGAGGGGAAAGAGGAAACTGGAGGTAAGGGTGGGGGGAAAGAACTTTTGAGTCTGAAAATATAAGGGCTTTACCCGTACGTGCATCGGCGTCACGAGCTCTCACGCGCCACGGAATCGCCGTCAATCACCGCCGAGGGAACACGGGCCACCACCGCGCAAGTTGCATTAAAGATTTCGCCCCATTGTCTCCGAGCGAGCAACTTTCTCTGCATTCCCTCCCTCTTTCATTTTTCTTCTAACAGCCGAGCTGTTCTTAGTCGAGCCTTCGCCGTCTGTCCGGTGTCACGCAGGTCAGGCGACCAGGAGAGGAGGAGAGGCGCGCCGGGGGGAAGAGGTGGCCAATGAGAGGCCGCGCTGGGCACGAGGAGGAGACGCGATTGGTATAAGAGAAGATGTTTCTGTGCGGCGCGCCCTTTCAGATAACGACCGCGCATCGCAGCTGGCCTGCGATGTGTACTCCTGAGGAAGAGGCGGCTTACCGCGAGCGTCAGCGAGAGTTTGTTCGTGAACGGGCTCGTCGCTTGCTGTCATTACTGGCGCGTAAAAAGGGGCGGCGCAACTCGCATGCGAAAAAAAAACACGCCTAAACACTGAGAGAAACCTCAAGCGAAAAAAACAAATTAGCGTAGCTTGCACTAGTGGCACAACGCTAAAGAAACAGCGGAGCTGATCGGCACCTAGCTTGTGCGGGCCTTACGGGTTATGCTTTTCCGAAATTACTTGATTATTGATCAATTATTGATTACCTATTTATTAACAATCGATTGGCTATTGCAAGATGTAACGAGAGGCAACGGTGCGCAGTGACGTCATCGATAGCGCGGCGGCGGAGGAGCTAGACGAAGCGAGGTGCAGCTGTGCGCAGTGACGTCATCGCTAAGCGAGATTTTGCAAACGCTATGCTGGGAAACGAAAAACTTAAACAGCTCCACACTTGAAAACATACAATTATAGAGAACCGCAAATATGTAGCAGCACCAACGAGGCAGCGCGCAGAGCTATTGCGGACGCCATCCGCGTTTCCACGTGTTGGCGCCGTATGCACGTGGTGTCCGTGACTGCAGCCGATGCCTCTGGTGGAGGCCCAGCAGGTTTCGACCAGAGAACTGGACACTCGTCAAGCAGCGTCGGTAGTCGCTGCCTCTTCTCGCCTCGCAACGTTTCATATAGGTTCTTGTTGTAGATCTGTGTTTACTTCTGTATATTCATCGCCTATAACTCTTTCTACGCTTGTCCTCCACTGCTTCTTATACCGTACCGCGTCTGTGCTCTACTCCTGACCTGGTTTCCTACGCTCCGCGTCCGCCTTGCTGCGAATTGGTTCCACCCCGTCGGAACTGTGTTGCTCCCTCCTGTTTCCTTTAGTTCCTCTCCTAAGACGGAAGTCCAGGTATACAGGAAACTCACCAACCGTTCAGTCGTTCCGTTCAATTGCGTTCATGCACAAAGTGCCCCGCGGTTATTTCATTGGCCTCCTAAACAAATGCGCCTGCAGCCACAAGTCAGTCGTTCTGACAGCCACTTCGCTATATACTATATAAACTCAATATCGAGAGGCTAGCGTACCAGCCGCCTTAGGCGTCTCGACTTGGCCCATACGGCACTGCCGGTTAAAGCAAGCTGCCATACCCCTTTTTGGTGCCGCCTTAGAAGAACATCGTTGTCTGTGGAAGATTCAGACTATAAGATGGCGTAACACGGGAACCTGTTAAGCAATGTATGTGCTGAGTAGACACTATAGCGACTGCCGTGTCCCGCCCACAAGCGAATATGCTTCCGCCGGCACGAATACTACTTTGTATTTTACTTGGAATAAAGTATGTATTTATGTATGTATGTATGTATGTATGTATGTATGTATGTATGTATGTATGTATGTATGTATGTATGTATGTATGTATGTATGTATGTATGTATGTAATCCAAAGCGCACCAACGAGGCTGCTTGTCAGGAAGATTTCAGAAACAGCACACAAGGCCATATACAGTATAGAAGGCAACGCGAAGCAAGTTGCATCATTCACGAGTTTACTGTCGTGCGCTTCGGTTTGCGAAAACACCAGGACACTAATCCCCAGTGCATGGTGTGCTTTTCTTTGTCGTGGCAGCTCCTTTTGGTGCTTTTTTAGATGCGAAGCAGCTTATGGCGGAGGCTTTGTCCGTAGTGCGTCCCGCGGCGTCCCACACCCCCACAGCGCATTCGCGTCCCCTCCCCCTCTCTCTCCTCTCCTACGCTCCCCCCCTTTCTCTCCTCTAGTGGCGCTGAGCCGCCCACTTCTCTCCTATAGGAATCCGGAGAGGGCGCGCACGAAAGGTGTGTGCGGCAGCTGCATACTCCGCTGGGGTCGCCACGGTAGTTCCGAGGTATGAAAATGACGGAGCGCGCGCCTCATTCTCTCTCCTGTGCAGCGCCGCGATGAGCGCTGGGGCCGCTGCCGCGAAATCATCTCCCCGCTGCTTCGCATCCACACATGGTTCCCTTTAGCGGGAGATGGAGTAATTTTTATTTTCTCTTCCTCTTTATTTTTTTTTTTGTTTGCGTGAGTATGTACAGCGTCATCCACTCCGTCGACCCCCTCTTCAAAGATGTGGCCGTCACTTTTCGAACTTTGTGCCTTGCCTGCTGTTGTAGGTGACATAATTTTCAGCCTTTAGGCCTGAGCGCGTTTTCTGTGTAAAGCACCCCCCATTGTGTTTACGACCATCGATCTCGGCGGCAAAAAACACCCAAAGTGCATTTTTAAGCTATTTTTTATTTTAGAAGAAAGGCGTTCAGAGCTTAGATGTACCTAATACGAGGGGGCCTGCAGCTCAGCTGTTGATTGGTGCAAAGTTTCTGTCGTGTTTAGAAATTCTTTTTTAATTTTTTTTTCACGTGATGAGTAAACAGATGCATTTGTCAGGAATCAGAAAAGTAAGTATATACCTGCATCCTGGACGTCGTACAATATATATTTTTTTAAAGATTCGTTTGCACATCCAGATCACCTTTCACACAAAAGGTATCGCTGGCGCATTATCAGTAGTTTCCGGCCAATGACGCCTTAACCTCACATGTCTGTAGCTGTCACCATGTCACACTCAACGCAGCAGAACGTAAACATACCGAGTATTGATGTGAAGGTGGCGCTGTTAGCAACTCGGCGTTTATTATTAAAAAACTGCAGCCCTTCCTTGCCCGGGTTTTTCAGCCTCACGAACATCAAGATGCCGAAATCCCAACAAAACACAGTATTCCACTCGGTGTAACTGTGGGTTTTTTTAAACCCTGTTTTCTCAGTCTTCAAGTCTGCTACAATAACGTGGCATGAAATCGAAATCTGTCAGACAGACTGATACACCTCATCATCACTACAATGAGCATTGGAGTGCCTGTTTTATACTCCAGTACGAAGGCCTTATTAATTTGGACATCGCCAAAAACACCATTGTCTTGTGTCTGAGCTAACCCTCCCCTGTCATCTACATACCCAAAGGAAGACGCATATTATACACTCGCTGCTTGTTATTTCAAAACCGCCGATAAAGGATTTATTCCATGATTCCTTCTTGACGAACTTACCGGACGCGCCACGGCTGAATCACGAAGAATTGAGAAGTCGGTGGAGAGAGCGCATGCGCACCGACCAGAAAAACTGGCCTCGCTTAGGCGCTGCTATAGGATCTCTGTGTTCCTGGACGTCGTTTCTCGTCGCTCAACAAATTTAGGCCGCAAGCTGTATGCGGAGTGTCGCACGCGAATTGTGAATGCGCTGGGAAAGCCTAATGTGCCAGCGAGGACATATTTCTGCACATTAAGCGTTGAGAAAAGAAGCGATAAAAAATAAGAGAGGGGGAGGGGGAAGGGAAGCTGGAAGAGGAGAAAATATTGAGAAGAGAGGGCGCAGGAATCCGATATCCGGGGAAAGAAAACTAGGGAAAAAAGGAATGGAAGAATAAATGGAATATTTCTTTTTTTCTTTCGTAAAACACTATCTCTCCCACTTTCGGGCGCTCATGCATTTTTAAAGCCTTAACGCGAGCGGGGGAAAACGAATCCCCCGAGCAAGTGATGTCCGGAACGCGCAAAAAGGTAAATAAGGTATCATAATCATGTAAGCGGAGAGCAGAAAGGCTCAGAGGAGAATGCCGCTAAGTGCGGTCATTTTGATTTTGTGTTTGTTGCTCTTCTTCCTTTAAGAGGCCTCATTGTATGATGTGAAGAGCGCTTGTGTGCGTCTGCCCAATTCCTTCTTAAGAAAGAAAGGAGAGGCAAATACCACGCAAGTAAGAAAAAAGAAAAAAAGGAAGAGACACTGAAAGTCAGACTTACTGTCTTGCCTCTCCTGTACTACGCGCATGGCTGTAAGGCCCATCGGAGCATCCCATTATATTCTGCTCTATGGCTGAAAGTCACTTTTCGCCGCTTGAAGCAGAGGAGGTTCAGGAAAAAAATGTATTGCAGCTTCTTTCTCGTTTATTTCCTTTAACAAGAACGCTTAGCGACAGTTTCACTTCATACAAGGTTCCTGTGTCTACCGATGTATTGGAAGTTTTTGTTTTTCTTTCTCAGCAGCTTAACTTTAGAATTTCTCGCAGGTTGCCTCTTCAGCCTTTTGTGAACAAGCCAGGACGCTTCCTCTGCAGATGATAATTAAGCACACTTGCAAGTGCCCAAAAAGCGCCATCACTAAGGTTCACGCTGGCCATGTTAGCGATACCATTTGGGAATGGTATAGTTAACAATAGCTTTTTATCACTTTGACTGACGTGCACGCTTTGCACCCATACACGGAGAACTATAGATAAACATGCACTTAGGAAAGCAAGTATCGTATCGTTGTGCCGTCATTCCTTTTGTAGCTTGCATTAGCCCCACATAAATTTCGGTGATGCCATACTGGACAGGTAAAGTTGGTGTGCAGACAGAGGTCAGCATAATTCGACATTTTCCATTTTAAGTTCTTGTAGGAGGAACTAAAGAGCTGGAGTGTTTACGTAATGCCGCACACTTGTGGAAAGATTAGAAAAAAATGTTACTCATAAAATGCCGCTTCGCTATAGTAGAACGAAATGCAGACTCAAAATCAGTTATTTGCGAAGCCTGAAATAAACTATCTGTGGGTAGGTTGTACACTTTTTAGCATGCTTTTTGCACGCCATCGATTTTAGGTTTCCAAAACCCACTGAAACTAAAAACAAGCAGCAAATACTGTACCATGTATGAGGGTAGCCTAAAGTGTGCACTATCAGTTTAAACAATGATAGACGCATAAATCACCATAGGAGAAGAGATATCCAACATTCGGTACATGTGCAAAAATACAAGCCATTTAATTATGCCTGGAAAGGCCTGTCTGAAAATAAACTCGACATTTGACCACGTCCACGTATTTTACTGGGGTATAAACACAGCCACAGCAATCAGGAAAATGAAGCAAGGCATGTTCCAAGACAGCAATAATCATCTCAAGCAAGAGAAAGCAACGTTATAAATGAGATGTACTAGCTTAAAAAAACAGTAAAAGAAACATGGAATATCAGTGGCATCAAAAGACGCTTAATGTGCTTTAGAAACCTGTTAAGGCCTTTGTTATAGGAGTCAACCTGCCTTGCTTCACTGTTCTGATTGGTTGCATTGTGTTTGTACCCCAGTATCCAATACGGGGACCGGGTTAAACTTGGAGTTTATTTTAAGACCGACTGGTGCTTGTATATTCAAATGGTTCGTATTTGTACACGATTGCGTGTACAGTGTTGCATGTGTACTTCACCGAATGATGAGTTATGCGCCTATCAAGATTGAAAAATTGATAGCGCACGCTTTAGGTTGCTCTAATATAACACAATATCTGCTGCTTTTTAACTTGCAGCGAGTTTGGAAATGAAAAATCGGCAGCTTATTAAAACGCATACTAAAAAGTTGAACTTACAATCTAACCATGGATAACCTATTTCGGGATTCGCGAATGCTTGACTTTGAGTCTTTATATCGTTGAACTGTTATGATCCGTCATTCAAGATGTAAAAACTTCTGCAAACCTGTCTATAAGAGTCTGGCTTTTCGTAAACACACCAGATGGGTAGTTCCTCAAAAAAGAACTTGTTATAGAATATGTCGAAGGTGTTACGTTATTCCCCATTTGTTCAACAACCTTCCCAGTTAAGTATTTCATCAGTGAAATTAATCTGGGTTAAGAAAAAAAGGCCCCGAAGGCATTTAGGCACTAGACGTTTTAACATGTATATACTCCCATATTGTGGTGCGATCTTTGCCAATATCGATGCAAGACTGTATGTTAGCCTAACTGTTTTCCCTTTTTCCTTATTCTCAAAGTCTCTTAGCGTTATTTCTTGTTGCGTTGTAACGGTTGTTGTGTGCGATGTGTTTCCATCTAAAAATTAAAGTTATGTATTATGGGCCCAAATACTTCAAAAATTCGGTAATTTGTATTATTTAGAAATATATTTAGGTTACACTGCTGTAAGGTTTTAGGAGCAATTGCCTCGACTGCCACGTTGCTGCCATATAAGCCGACGGAACATTTTGGCAGACCTGACAATTATACATGTAAGGATTGCTCATTAAAAACATTATTAATAATGTTATTCTGATAGTTATTATACAGACACTCGGGGCGCGTTTGCACCCTCACTGTTGTGGTTGTCGAGCCGTCACGGTATCGACGCGCATGCGCAGCCTACACGTAAAGTGTTAGAAGTTTTCCAGAGACGCGCAGTGCATCTGGCTGCAATAGTGACGAAGCCAAGCATCCCGGATGCGAAGTCACGCTGTGTTCAGCTGGCTCAGCCTAAGCCAGTACGGTATTCTGGCTTCCGATATTGGCTTGAGCGCTGCGCGCATACACGCTGGCATTCCTGGAGAGCAGCTGCATGCAAACCACACCGTGGTGCATACATCGCTCTTAGTGAAACGGACAGTAAACTTCGAGGTGCAGCACTCAGGGATTGAAACGCGATACTCGGAAAACATTGCGGCAGGCACTTTTTTGCGCCACCAGTGGGCGCTGATGACACTGAGGTGTTGCATTGTAGTGTCATATGAAAGCGAGAATCTTTTTAATGCATCGTAACTGCATTCGACCCCCTCAGCGATCACTCAGCGATCACCGGTGGCTCAACAAGCGCCGGCCGCCGTGCTGTCTGATTATCGCGTTTCAATCGCTGAGCACTAATCCCTCCTTGGGATGCTGACGAGCGCCGATGGTTTTCGTTTCGTATCACGTCGTGCAGCCTCCAGATGTGACACCTGCAACGCCGCTTACGGTGCTCTTCTTCCCGCCAGCTATACTGAGACGGTTTTAGCGCAATGCTAAATCTTGTTATAGCTTCCAATGCTTCGGCTTCGGGCGAGACAGCAAATAATTGTCATTATTATTATGATTATGATTATGATTATTATTATTATTATTATTATTATTATTATTATTAGTAGTAGTAGTAGTAGTAGTAGTAGTAGTAGTAGTAGTAGTAGTAGTAGTAGTAGTTAGTAGTTGTTGTTGTTGTAGTAAAACGGCATTCCCCTAATCTGGAGTGCGTGCCACCGACCGTGAATCACAAGCCGGCAAACAGGTTGCGTAGCTGGAAGCCGAGCTTTTGGTCCCCGATGCGTGCCGTGAAAAGAATCAGTCCTAACCCACGCGCTTCGACGTCGGATTCAGAAACGTGTCGAATTATCACGCTTTTAAATGATGCCACCAAATGGACTCTTAGTGCATAAACACTGGCTAACGAATCCGATCCTTCTTGCTGTGTCGCAAGTTTACTTATGAGAAGTATAAGGAAATTGAACTGAGTAATAGTGGTAGCGCAAAGAATGTCACTGAAACCAAACATTTTACAAGGAACGACGATAAACCATCTAGTCGAAACATTGGCTTCAGCGACATTCCTTGTTCTACCACTGTTAATGACTTTAAGTCTCCATTTTCCTGTAAACCTCTCGGTTGTTTGTCTATATGGGACTGAAGTATTTCAGTCTGAAGTATTTATACTTTTCTGAGCCATTTCTTGCTCTATTTGTGACCGAGAAACCAGTGCAGGTAAGGGAAGAAGTGTGCAGCGAGAAAGAAATTAAGGCGGCAGTTCCCTGCTCCCATTTACTACTATTAAAGATGTTGGTATAAGAGTTTTACAGCATCCAAAGACGTAATCATCGTTCTCACCTCTCTGTTTGTGGCCCTCTTTCAAAAATAATACCGGACTTGTTCGATATGTCTGGCAATTTCCAAAACCAAGAAAACAGTTGACCTGAAGATCATAATTTTCCGAAAGACTAAGCGATGAATTAGGCGAATTGAAGCCCAGTTGACATCAAGGTAATGTAAATCACTCACGGTTTGGTAGAGAATGATTACGGTCAATCATATAGCTCTTCTGCAGCCATCGGTTAAGGCTTCTTGCGACGTTCGCCAACTGGTGCGGAGTGTACCACATAGTGTCGTGTGTAGTAGTTATAATATCCTGTCACCCAAGTTGGTGCCGAAGAGATCCATTCAAGAGCAACGCATAGCCAGTTCCAAATACTCAGTGACTCCAGTGGTACATACACAGCTGCACTTAGCCATGGTGTCGTAAAAGAGAGAGAGAGAGACGTTTTAATGGCAGAAAGATGGAGAGGTCGGCCTGAGTGAAGTGCCTCTAGCCTGCTACTCCACGCTGGGGAAGGGGTTTGGGGGAATAACAGAGATAGGATGTTATTCCCCCAAAGAGGTTCAGTAAAAAGCAGCACCTACGCAGTGGAACATACCCATCGGAAAGGCCCACATTTTAGACTGCACTACCTTCGGGATCCGCACACATTTTTACACAGCACTATGTTGGAGACAGCCTCCAAAAACAAGCAGTTACCCATTACAGAACACTGCGATGAACTCGTCAAGAATACTTCGCATTAATAAGTCGAGCAAGGTTAGCACGGCGTTAGTTGAAGCCAGAGTCACTCAGAAATAATGGCGACAATGCGCGCACAAACTCTCACAAATGGCTTAAGTATCACCCGCAAATCATACTAAGTGTAGGTGCCGTGCTTGCATGTCGTGCACCAGCTCCAGCCACCGTGTACTATAATGCAAGGCAGTTAGCGGCGAGCAGCGCTAAAATAGCCGTCACGCCCTTGCCTCGAAGTCCAGCATACAACAGCTTTCGGCATCAGATCGGTCTCGCCCCTTGGGATGCACATAACGAGCATGATTCTCTGGCAGTTCACGACAAGAAGAACAAGAAAGAAAGCATGAGGAGGACGAAGTGGAGGAGGGGTGTGTAGATCGCGTACGGGCGAAGCGCCTGCGGCCAAAGCGTCCGGGTCGCGACTCTCTGGCGACCAGGATGCAGACATCATCGGAATTAATGGGGCGGACGACGATGGCAAGAAGGAGCCTAGAGCAGAAAGAGGAAAGAAGGAATCGGAACACGAGGATGAGAAGCTGGAGAGGGTGCCACTACAAGCATCGGATTCGGCAGAAAAAAGACGGCTCGCTCGCCATGGGCTAACGGCTCCTGATGTACTGACGGCTGTTTATACAGACTACGCAAGGCTTGACTGCCGCCAGCAGATATCGATACAGCAGCAGCCAGCAATCCCGCCATGGTGTGGACTATGTGTATTAGATCAACTGGGCCGCTAATTTTGTTAGTATCGTGCCCATTTGGTCGTTGTGGCTGATGGGTCGGAAATGCAGCCACAGCCGAGTGGCGCACATGCTGCAAACGGTAAACTGGAACATCCACAATCTGTCAGCTGCCATAGCTCAAAAGAGGCCACATAGTCAAGAACCATACGAATACAAGAATGTGTTCGTTTCAAGAAATGTTCAGCGCAACGCGTAGACACGATCTTGTTCTTTCCTCGCGGGAAGTTGCCCCGTGATGTTTTGAGCTAAGCTGCTGAGCGCAGTATGAGCGCTTGATGTGCTGCTCCTTGTCGTTCAGTGACGGTGAAGCGCTGATTAAGAGCAGCGGTAGTGGCGAAAGATAAAGGAAGGATAGGAAAGGGACCAGGAGAGCGACAAGAAGAGCGTCCTGTACGGTACCGCACACTGCGTGTACGCGAAAGTGGGCACGGAAAGAGGAAAAAAAAAGTGAGAACTGTACGCAATCATAAGGATGCATAAGAGGTCTATAAAAGGTCACCCAGGCCAGTGCAGTTCCATAACTGAAGTAGTGCGTGAATATCTCTGTGTGTCAGTGATTGATGCGACGATGCGTCGCTGCGAGGCTGTGCGACGGAGCTAATGGAGCTTTGAAAATGACGAATCAGAACGGCGGCATGTTTCTCCGCTCGATAGCAATTTCCACGTGTAGTGTCTGAGCTGTTACCGGGATGTTTTAAATCTTTCCGAGTATTTGAAACCAAAGTTAGATGACATGGTCTTTAAGGAAATTTTGAATAGGTGATCTTATAGTTGACTTGTGCAGCGATGCTCAGACATCCTTTTGTGCTCTCTTATTCCTTGAAGTGGATCATGTAACTAAAAGACTCACCATGTTTATTATTATTTTGTCGAAGGGAGTAAACGCTAGAATGAAGGCGAGGATTTCGACGTATAAAAATAATTTCCGAGTTGCTGTAACATCCGTCAGCAACTGCATCCCTTTATCCTGCACCTCCATTTCTAACACCTTAGCAGTAAGTAGACGCAAGCCTGGGGCGCCACGGATTACCTGCTCAACTTGTGTGTATTCTGTCATGTCTTCTTCAAAACCATGCCTGAGGAATGCAGTAAACTGGCTGAGGCGTTCACTAAACAGGATCCATCTGATTGCAGGCGCATTTTTGGCGTAGCTTCACCGCACGTGTCACGCTGGCTGATGCCTTCTCTGTAATGTATATTCGTATAATTTCTATATGGTTACCGCTTTATTCAGATAGTGCAATGGGAAAACGTTAGGAGCTTTCTAAAACGTTGCTATAAATTCAGTTGATGGTGGTATTCTGGTTTTATTTCTGTTGCCCCTGTTTGACATTATGGTGGCCGATCTTGTCGCTATGCACCAACTACTACAGCGAAATACAGTGTTAGTCCTACGGAGATGTCAGCCTGAACAATATCTCCCTTACTTCTTACTTTAGGAGAAAAAAATTACCTCGTCTGTAAGCATGTCACGCAAAATGAAATAAAAATTACTTATCATTCGCGCCTAAACACTTTGTGGACAAATAGTACAGCTGCAGTCTTCAGTTAGCTTCATTTTATTGCATTTTAACCAGCGACGAACCCCATTTGGTAGGATCCTTAGTGATCAGCGGTATATTACGAGATCTCGGCTGAAATCCGCCGACGTCATTATCAGTCATTTCACGCATCACTTCCCTCTGCTTTGTTCCCGTCGCCTTCCAACAAATAAATTAAGAGGTCACAACGAACTTTACAATACCCTTCTGAGGAACTATTTTATCTATCGCCAAGGCAACTACATCTTTAATGGGTTTAGACTCCTGTCCTCAAGCATCGCCACTGGTACAGAGAAAAGAAAAACCTCTAATATTATAATGACGAGGCGACCACTGGATGCGTAGACGCACCTTACGAATAAATTGTTCAATTTCTGATCATTCCCTAAATATCTCTTCCACTAAATAATTCGCTGTACCTTCTGTACAAAAAAGCGCTTCTCTGGTTTGAAGCGAAATAGAACTACGTCGGTCGTACAATCTTCTTTCATAACTTCTCACCTTCATTGGCCTATTTACACAACTTGTAATATCGTTGGCGGAAGGTCTTTTCTCGCTATGAAAAAAAAAAAAACTACAGTAGACGCTTAACATTGTTATCGGGTTATCTCATATTTTTTTAAGTAGTCTTCACTTTGGCAGAATTGATTCCATTTCAAGTGCGTTTGTTCTTACTACATCATAATTCACTCAGTTTTATAACCTGTTTCTGCTTTTAGGCAATGACATATTGCAGAAAAATTGGCGACCCCTAGATATAGTTATGTCGTTTCTAGTAGATGTTCTGTTAGTGGCATGAGTGCCCACTATTATGCTTCAAGTGTATTATTGGTTGTGCAGTGTCTATATCAAAATATCCAAGGAATAAGGCTTGCATGATGTCGCGATCGAATGCGGGAAGCATTTCTTTCCCTTCATCTTGAAGATGAAGGGAAAGAAATTTCTTCATCATAAGAAATGGATGCTCGTACAACATGACTCCTTGTTCCCTGTAGAAGTTAAACATAGCAGGAAGTCAACGCATGGGTCTCTTCAGCGTGGAATTCGTGGAAGGGGCTACATCAATGCAAACGTCGTGCATGTATAGTCGGTCTAAGCGTAACTCATCTCGTGTCCCCCGGTAATTGTTCAAAAAAAGAAAATATTGTGTAGCCAGAGTACAGGATATAGATAATGAACTTGGCAAGGGTCAATAAGGATAAGAAGTCACATATTTGCATAATGCACGGTTGAGTGTCTACATAAGTTAAGTCACGGTAGCTGTGAGGAAAGCATGCGCCATAAAGAATATATCGATGACAAAATTCGCAAATTCAGAAACACTATACCAGCAAGCGTTCGAACGTGTAAGTTACAAAGCTGTCAAAAACATGAGTGAGCCTCAGCTGGCCTGAGGTGACAGAAGAAAAAAAAAAGAGTTGCACCTGCTCTTCTCGCCGGCAGGAAAAAATAGGCGGAATAAATCTTTCCCTAATTACCCAAGCCTATAAAGACACGAGAAGGTGGCAATACAAGCGCCGAAGATAAAGTGCGGCGTACGTGTCGGGTTAGACGCAACAAAAAAAGAAAGCCAAGTCACGGCGTGAGCCTGGTCATAAAACTCGAAGTAATTAGTCAAACGCCGTGGTAACGCCATATACTCTGGCACCATCCATGCGTGCGCCCCGTCCTCCCTCGTTCTCTTCCGACCTTTCACAATACTACATTCCCCACGCCCCGCGCAGAAACAAGAGAAGGCTACGTACAAAAACCGAGCTCTGACAGGAAATTCGTGCCAATCAAATAATTTATGTTCACTTACCATGTGAGCCCAATGCGCGGATTTAATGGCACAGCGGTTACATTTCGAAGATCTCTGTATCTTCCTCTTAGCCTTCGATATTAAAGCTCGGTTCTCTCAGCTTCTCTCTGGCGTTTTTTTATTTTTTTTTGTTTTTTGTTTTTGTTTTTGGTGTTTACTTTCCGAGAAGAGGAACCATCGAACAAGCTCGCATTCTTGTTTCGCGACTTGTTGAGTGTTCCCGAGGAATGGAAAAAGGATGGTTTGAATCTTTATTTCTATGGGGAGTTTCGCGTCGTCATCTTTTTGCTGCAGGCGAGTTGGTTCAGTTATTTTTTTGTCTATGTCATCTCCAGTTCCTCTTCCTGCTTCGTCCCAACAGCAATCGATGTTCGCATCGAGCCCACTGAGTCTTTATGGGTTCTCATCAGGCGCTGCTGTTTGCGTTTGTGCAACTTGGGATTGCGTCGTCAAGGATCCATTTAAGATTTTCGGCGAACGTTGGTTGCGTGGTGGGTTTAACGGGTTTAAAGAGGACAAAAGGGGCAGAATCAAAGGAAACAGCGAGCTCTGGGAGCGCGGGTGTAGGGGAATGAGACGGAAAAATAATGGTGTGGCGAGAAGTGCACGACAGCGTACGCCTCCCGAAGGAACTCTGAGCGCATTTCGAAGCCGGAAATTTGCGCCTTGCGAAAGAGCAGCAAACAGACGCTCCTCCTCTCCCCCCCCCTTGCGTATAGTTCAATGTCTGTGCAAAGGCGGTGTACGAGCCTGGGAATGACTGTCATCGCTGCCGTTGAGTCCTAATAGGAATGTAAGAGAAGGCAAGTTTGGAACAAGCGTGGAGTGTTCTAGTAGCATGTAGCATATTGCCTTGGTAACTGTTCTTTGATTAAATTTGAGTTACCTTTTTGAAGGTTTGAAGGCAATCTGCAATATAATCTGCAAGTAAAATGTATACTACAATGTACATTTGTGATAACGAACCTAACCTACGGTGTGATTTACGCTTAGCCCCACCTCCTGCTAAACTGTTACCATAATAACCCTCGTTTGTCCGAAACTAATTTATACATGTGCAGTTTAGGACCCTTGTTTCATAGCCGTTGGTAATATGCCCTGGGATCTGTTCAATACCGTAAAAAAAAAATGTGGTTGATCCCTCTTATATAGGAATCGGTATAGAACACGAAAGTGAAACGTGTCTTCACAGAAGTAGTGTAATGTTTATTGCACATTGATATATAATGTCTATTGGTGTTTTGTGGCTAAAGCGCCCTTAGGCGTTGATGCACCCACGCTGACGCCTGGTGGCACGTCTCCTCCATCACGACTACCAACGTCGATGACCATGAGCAACCGTCGTGCATATGGAAGCTGCACTACGCTGCACACGCTAGCACAACGCGAAAGACGAAGCACGTAACTGACACACTAATACAACGCGCAAGACAAAGCACGTAACTGAATCGTCACCGAGTCAAATCAGCGCGTACAGCGCGTCGTAATTGCAGCCTCCGCGATCAACTTCAGAAACATTTTCAGAGCTAATTGCGGAGGCCACGCTCCGCTGTGCTGAGTACGGTGAACGCCACCTAGGTGGCGTTGGTAGTGCTTCTTGATGCCAGCGTCCCTTCGAATGCTGGCATCGAGGCGTCGTAGTGCTGAGACCACCGAAGCGTTCACTGTCGGTGCGCGTTAAGGCCGGAATACATGGAGCGAATAACCGGCGTCCGAGCGAAGAACTTCGTCGGGCGGCGAACGTCCGACGGCCGGCGTCAAGAAATTTGCCGTCCGCAGCCGATCTGCCTGTCCAAACATTTTCGTCGGGCGAACGCCGCCGCCGGAAGCGTCTAGCGCGCAGCGGTGGACGACAGCCAATCAGGAGGCACTAGTTCCGGTCGCAATGCATGCTGGTGTTTCGCGCGCGCGCGCCTTTTCGCGTCGTCTGCAATCGCGTTGGTGTTGCCGTGTCTGCATGTCTCTGCACCGATTGAGTAGTTCCTAGTATGATCTCTCAGGAATCGCGTTGTATTTGTACATCCCATATCCGCTGATCTGCGAGGAAACAGACAAGCAGTGCAAGCTCTCTACAACAACCTTCAACAGAAATCTTCTGATCTCAGAGGCCACATGCTGTCGTCATGCCTATCTCCCGACTTCCCCGATAGATGACGTTGGCATCGGATATTTCTTTCGCTAGGCTTAGACGCGTTCGAAACGAGAAGCGATCTCGAAAACTACTCAAGGTTATCCATAATACTCTGTCGTCGAAGCGGCCTGAGACTAAGCGAAAGCCGTTTACGCAGTCATTTGCTTCCAACTAAGTGAATTCTACAAGGACAACGCCAAATTCAGTTCGAAGCGGGCGGCCGGGACCGCCGCCAACACGGCGGCCAACGCGCGGCGGCGTTCGCCGCATGTATTGCAACACAGCAAACATCCTGCGTCGTGTCGCCGCGTCGTTACTTGACGTGTGAAGTTCGTCGAGAAAGTTCGCTCCATGTATCCCGGGCTTTAGTGTCATAATGCAGTACTTCTCTTTTCTGCTCGTAGGCGGCGGCACCGCCCCGAGCAAGAGCGCGGGTACACGGAGGAGTGTTAGATATATAAGGCGCGTCTGTGTAGCTCTCTGCGAATGCGTTTGTGGCGCAATGGGTTAAACGCTCGGCGATCTATCGTCGCGGACCGAGAGGTCGTGGGTTCGATTCCCAAATTTTGCATGTTTGTGGAACTTTTTCTTCTGGTTTCTTTCTTTGTATTATGTTCTATGACGTATTTCCGTGACGGAAATACGTCAGTGAAGTCTTGGTGGACCCCGGAATAAAACACTTTCGTGTTAAAAAAAAAAAAAAAAAACATCCATGGGCCCACTCTTGCTCCGGGAGTGTCACTGAGCTAAAACTTTGAGCCAACGTCATTACCGGATATTCTGCCTTAAAAGCGCGATAAGTTGCCTGTTTCACATGTTTTATTCCCTTTATGTCATTCATTCATTTCATCGGCTCATTGTAAACGCCAACTCTCGCCAGCCCCATCTTTGTGCAGTCTATCCTTCTCCCATCCGAACATCTGCGCACCTATTGCCATTTTTCGCCTATAGACACTAATTAACCGGAAATACTAGCCCCTTGCAACAGTGGCTCTCTCCAACCTATTTAGTTTAAATACTTTCTTAATCCATATCAACTGACATGAAGCTCACCCCTCGTGTTATATGCCCGCATTAAGGGCCTTTAAGTTAGTTGAAATAAATAAATAAATAAATAAATAAATAAATAAATAAATAAATAAATAAATAAATAAATAAATAAATAAATAAATAGCAGTAACTCACCTGCCTTCTAATTTGAACTCCAACGTACAGACACATTGCATATTTCTTGATTTCGCCAAGGCCTTTCATTGTGTATCTCACTGGCGCTTGATTTTAAAACTCTCATCGCTAAGACTAGATTCGCTTACGTTAACATGGCTCCGTACTTTTCTAACAAATGGACAGCAGTTCACTGTAGTAAACAATTATACTTCATCACTTTGTTACGTTTCCTCTGGGGTACAGCAAGGCAGCATTCTATAAGCACCGGGCTCTTTCTCATGTACATTAATTACATGCCTGACAACATATCATCTTGTATATGCATATTTGCTGATTATAGTATTATTTACTGTCCAATTTACAACAGCAGTGACCATCGCGTCCTACAACCGGACCTTGAACGTATTGGTGTGTGGTGTAAGGCCAGGTTAATCCCTTTAAATGTTTCCAAGTGAAAACTAATCACCTTTAGCCGTAAGCGTCAAAACTCTACCGGCCTATATAAAATTGGTAACAATTTTGTGGAGCGTACTAAGCAGTAAAAGTGCCTAAGTATAAACCTAACCCCAAACCTTTCTTGGCCCTCACATATCACTTCCATCTGTGCTTAGGAATCAAGGTTGTTAGGTTATCAACGCCGAAACCTGCATAATTCTCCCCTCCGGTGTACGTAAACGGGCTTGAGTCATTTGAATTCGTCCTCAACTTCAGTTCGCCTCTTCAATTTTGTCTCAATCCGTATCGACAACATCTGATCAACATGTTAGAAGCCAATCAGAACAGAGCCAGTCAGCTCATTACGCATAACTACAGATACCGATCCAGCATAATATAAATTAAACAAGGCGTTTCACTTCAGCCGGTAGTTACTCGACATGGCATTGCTCTTTTATCAATGTTCCACAAATTCAGTCACACCAGTATGACATCCTCTGCACACCTTAATCTCGCTCATCGAACTTCACGCAGACTGCATAAAAACTTTAGGTTAGCCCGCATGTACGGTGATACTGACGCATTTAACTAATCGGTTTTTCCACCAGATAGAGTGATATTCTGGATAACCTTTCATCAGAGCGAGGTATCGCAAAGTTCTACACTAATCTTAAGAAAGATATATGCTTCAAAGTCTGATGTATTTATTTTGCCACTTTCACCATTGCCATTGCTTATAGTACTGTTGCCGATATGTCTGTCTTTATTTTTTTATGCGTGAAAAGGATCTTTCGTAAGTAGTCCTTATTTTTCGTACTGCTGTTAACGTTGAGTTAAAATTGCCTTTTTGTTCGTTGTCGCGTTCTTGTTCTTTTTTTTTTTTACTTTGAATGCTGTTGTTACTTCCTTGCTCTTATAGTTTACCTTGTTATTTTCTTCAGTTCATTCCCATATTTCTGCACTAATCGAGTTTTTACTTCGTTAAGGTGTTGTACTTTAGTCTTGATGTATGTATTTATTATACGGCCCCCCTTACACAAACCCCCACGAGGGCTCTTTAGGGTACTTACAAATAAATAGATAAATAAATAAATAAACAAATAAATCAATAATTACTTATAAATAATAGTAAGAAAACTCTAGTAGAAGGCGAAATGTGTGATTATGAGGACGGCATTGATTTCATTCAGAGCCCTGTTTGGCCCCGGATAAGTTCGAACAAAAAATATAGTTCCGGAAAAGAAAAAAAAATGGCGGAGTGAATGAACATGATTACCAGCAAAAGATCGCGAAAAACCTGTCAGTGCGCCTAAGAGGCATTCGGCTCACCGCTGTCTCACTCGAGAATAAAGACTTTCACCGAGTGCATCTACATACAGGACCCGGAAACAACATCGAAGAATACAGGAAGACGCGCGTAGTGGAGCACCCTCTTTTGGTAGGCAGGAAGCCAGGGGATATAGATATACAGGAGCGATAGGAATAGGCGCTATCGAGGAATGAGTGGGACAAAAAGAAAAAAAAATGCCCAACAGGGGAAGAGCCTATAAAGCTCCCTGTGGAGGCACAATCCGTATACTACGAGGACGCAACAAAAGGGATAGACTACTCAAGCCGGGCTGAAGATAAAGGAGGCATCGTCGACGCCGCGGGCACTCTTTTTCCATAGCCAGCCCAGAACAAGAGTGTTAAAGAAAAAGTTCGCGGCCGTGCATTATTCATTGAGCTTTTGCCTTGGTTCGCCACAATCACCGTCGCCAAGCAACGGTTCCAGCCCGCGGGAGTGCGACTTTGCATGGCCTTGCCTGCCAGACGCCTAGACCCGCGGGGGCGGAAGCCCGCGTCACGTTGAATCGCGGGCAACTCTTCGGTCCCTGTACTCAGCGTTGAGCACGGGTGAGCTCTTCTAAGGGAGTGTATTGAATAAAGTACTCTGTCTTTTTGTAGCGATAGCTACATGACGCCAGGTTTTCGCCTCTTCACCGTCGCCGCACTTTGAGCCGTGGCCGCACTGTGACGTCACACCACGGGGCTCGACGCGGTCGCCGCGCGGCCACCGCTCCTGCCGTTGGGCGTTCGCCGCGCCCTCTGTGTACATGTGTCGCCACACCACGGGCCTCGATTCTCTGGCGACTCGGCTCGTCGCGGTCGCCGCGCGGCCACCGCTGCTACAGGCGCGCGTCCGCCGTAGCCTGGCAACCGCCACAGCTGGCGCGCTCACCGCGCCCTCTGTGTGACGTCACACCACGGACCTCGATTCTCCTTTCTTTCGTCTCTCCTTTCTTAGTCTAGTGGGAAACCACGAAGTTTAATAGCAACATGCCTCTCTACAAGCGAAGCGTAAGCGCAGCCGGGGGTGTGTAGCTATCGCTACTCGACTAGGTTTAACCAATGCTAAACCACAGCCAATTTTTTCTTTGTTCTCGTTCATATTCAGTGCTCTTCGCGCAGTTTCCTTTACCGTACATGATGCTGTGAAAGCACACGAAATAATAAGATCGTATGCACTCGCCTGCACGGGAGCAATGATGTCGTGCTGTGATCCTTGGCTCAATGGCAGCAAGACCGAAGAGCCTTAGCTTTTTGTTGTCTGGAGACGTTTGTACCCGCGGTGCATTCAGTCAAGAATTCAGAGTGAAGGCTCGGCTGTCTTCCAAAGTAGTGCCAGTGAGCCCACCAAACGTGTTTAATTAAACAATAACTAGATATCGAACATGCATATATATATTGTAAAGGCATTTATTGCACACAAGCGTTAGCAACCGACCGTTGGATCAGTTCAGTGAACCGCGAGCGCGAGCGGCATAGTCCGAGCGATGCGCCGGAGAGACTGACCCACTAGACAGCGCTGGTAAGGATGCCCATTCCTATCGTTCCACTTCTTCACTGCAGTATATATATATATATATATATATATATATATATATATGTCGCCTCATAGGCGTTTCTGATGCCCTCAAAGCACTTATAAGAATAGCGCATGATTTGCAATAGCTTCTGGGAAAGGTATATTTGTCCTACGCCCACTCTCGGCCCACTGCGTACGGGCCACTGCAAATGTGCTCATTCCTTGCCAATTCCCCATAGTGGATACGTGCCACTGTGACACAAGACGTATCTTCCCCCATTTTTTGTTTTTGACTCCACTCCTTTCTGTAACGCCTTCGGGCCTTGTAAGTATGTGAAATAAATAAATAAATAAATAAATAAATAAATAAATAAATAAATAAATAAATAAATAAATAAATAAATAAATAAAACAACGCGTACTTGTGAGCAGATACACAATATTCACAATTCTACACGTGTGAGCGTTACTGTCCACTGGGTGCAGGCACACGCTTATGACAACGACGAAATTGTGGATCGTATTGCTCACCCTTTCTCGACAGCCGTAACTGCTCCTCTTTTCCTTCCATCTGACCCCGCTCTGTTTTCATTGCCCTAAAATACATCCTCTGGCGAGACACACGTGCCCTCATCACCTCCGTGTCTGCTCCCTTCCCCACAATCTTTCTCGGGCGGAGCAAGTCTCTCTCCGGGGACTTCGTGCCGGGGTGGCCCTTACACCAACCATCAATTGTCCTTGGGGTCAACCATACGAAGACGTTGTCCAGTGCTCGGCTCCTGCATCTGCAGCGGATCCCCACCATCTACGTTGGACGTGTCCTGGTACGAAGAAAATTCGCGAAAGTGTTCTTAAAGGTGTGAAATTGAACACTAATCAAGCAGAAGACTATGAACGATGGCTTATGGACAACGCACTTTATAGGTCAGTGTCGCAGTAGCTTTATGAAACGGGCCTGCATGCTTATAATAAACTTCATTATGACGTTATGCCACGTGGCATGCCAAGCGAGGAAAAGAAAACCTAAATGTGCTTACGTGCATGTGCTATGACACAACGAGTATATTGCATACATGTCGTTCTTCTCTCTACATGTACTGCTCCTTACCATTTTGTTCTCCAACAGGTATCGAACATCGCATTGGTCCTTGGGACATCACTGCGTTGGCGTCTCACAGTGCACATATGCCCTAATGGTGTAGTGCATAAAACCAAGCATCGCATGACAAAAGTTGGGATCTGTGCAGTGCAGAATCATTGAATGTGATTACACGTTGCATATACTATTAAAATAAAGAAAATTCTACGGATAGTATTTAGCTGCATGTAATTTAAAATAACTGCCTAAATATACCTTCGCTACACATAGGCTCCAGCAAGGGCGTTAGATTGGCATAATTTTTGCGTTACCTTATTTCCTATTCACTATCTGTTCCATCAGATGTCCCACGGAAGCTCTTCGACTCCCTATGTAAGGCCTCATTGACATGGAGTGTAAAGCTGAACAAGGTAAACAGTAATATTATGTGTTGGGCTTCCTGCCTACGTGAGACAACAAGCAAGAAAATGCTGATAAAGAAAAAAACTGGTAAAATATGCTTAATAATAAAACAGGCAGAATCTGCTTTGCGTAACGCAATAACGCGAGCACAGACAATTTACACAAAAGAGCAGCGATTTATAGACACTACGCGAAACTCAACGGCGCAGTTTTTTAGGCGTACACAAGGATGTACTCCTGATGCAAAGCAGACAGGCTCCGGCGTACGACATAATGCGTCTGGTACAATGGTCCTCTTTTGAGCGCAGAAGGCAGGCTATATCTATTTACGGCTGTTATTCATAATGCGTGTCCAGGCTTATTCTTACGTGCGAACGGCAATCTTGCATCATAAGAGGTTTTTGCAGTATACTAAGATGTTTAGATTTAACGGGTTCGCATAGCGAGTGTGTTCAGTAGAGAAAAACTTCAGTGTTTTCTTTGAGCTTTTACTTCCCGCCGTGGTGCCTCAGTCAGCTAAGGCGTTACGCTGCTGAGCACGAGATCGCGGGATCAAATCCCGGCCGCGGCAGCCGCATTTCGATGGAGGGAAAATGCAAAAACACCCATGTGCTTGCATTGTAGTGCAGGTTAAAGAACCCCAGGTGGTCAGAATTAATCCGGAGCCCTCCACTATGACGTGCCTCGTAATCAGAACTGGTTTTGGCACGTGAAACCCCAGAAAGAAGGTTTTTACTCAGTGAGTAACTGTGAAAGAAAACCAAAAAGACGTACTGCGCGTCACGATGTGGTTTCTCTGGGAATGACCGTCATGCCGTTTCGTGTTTGTGCAGCATATCATAAGCGTGTCATTGTATTTTATCCGCACGTCTAAAACACATGTTCGTGTACCTTAGACATACGAGGATCTGAAACTTGTCGAGGGCACCTCCTTCCTTAGCGTCGATGCAAATTCTTCTTTTATTTAAGTATTACCTATTGCAATTATTCGTATATTTCTTTCTTGTTATCTCATTTATTAACCAGGTGAGGCTGACCAGTATCAAGAAGATGATGGTGGCACACGCCACAGTTGCGAACGTGGCGAAGCTCCCTTTTTGAGCATAATCGTCTCTGTGCTGAACTTCGTCAACCCGTACGCCGCTGGGCATATGCCAGAGTGCCGTATGACCCAAGCACGTCCCGGCTTGGTTAGGTCAGCCCCTTCGCTAGCAAACGTGGAGACAACTCGTATAAATATTTTTATTTCGATTAGGAAAAAGAAAAGAGAGCCCAGGCATTATCTCCTTTTCCCCTGTTTAGCCTATACTCGTTTCGAAATAGAGCGAAAATAGCTATCGTGGTTTCCGGTCTACGTGCCCTAATGGAATGTCCTACGGACAGCGTCAGGCGCAGTCGGCCGTCGTAACTACATTTGTCTATTATCGTTATCGGTGCATAGTGCCACACCTGACGGCAACAAATTATAATGCGAGAACAAAGATGGCGCGGACAGCCCGCCAGATTGGGAAGGCCGGCAGCAGCTGTTCTGCGTGCGGGTTTGATGTCCTGCAAAATCGAATGCCCTCATGCTGAAAAATGAGTACCTAACACTTACGCAGCTCAGAAGTAGGGCTCTTGCAATGTTCAGTTCACGTGCGATGTGTTGCGGAACTGTCCTTTTCGCTTAAGTGCCCGCTAAATGGTTCTTTTGTTACACTGTATGCGACTATGCTTATGGGCGGTCCACGTAAAGTGCGCTTTGTGTTACCCCATCCGTTCTTTTCCATTTCTGCTCTCCCCGGCAATGTTCTTCTCCCTGCCAGCCACTTGCCAGAAAATTTCACCGCCCTCCTTTTTTGCCTCTCTGATATATCTTTAAATCAAATAACAATGACAGTAATCTCACCTAAAGTATAGCTTAAGTTTACTCCGAGAGATAGCGCCAATAATATTAAAATTGCCTTAGTAATGAACATTCTGCGAGTATTCGGAAAAAGTAGTGTTCAGATCGGGATGTTGAACTGCAGCCGTCACGGTTGAACTAGAAAACGGAGATAAGAAACAGAACGAGCAGGTAAGCCGGATAGATGCGGAACAAACAAAATGTTTTACATTTCGAAATAGGTCTAGCACACGCACAAAGCCTTCCGACAGTCTAGTTTCTTTGTTTCAAGAGCATACTTGATTTAGCCGGTTTGAAATTATTTGGCATTCTATAGAAGCTTGAAGTACATTTTCATAACGGAGGTTTACGTTCGAAGCACTGAGAATTGTGATTTTGCTCTTGCATGACTAATAACAAGTGTGGCGGCAAGGACGAGATACTTTATTTAAAATGAGCAAAAAAAAAAAAAAGAAAACGACGTAGGGTCGTTGTTATAGTGTCAACATTCTTTTAATCGCATTAAAGTTATAATTACTGCAGCTTAACATTTTATTTATTCGTTTCTTTCCTTAGATATTTGCGATTCATTCATTGTCTTTTTGCTGCTCTTCGTCCCTAATAACTCAGAATTCTATGACATCCCTTTTCCCAGGCTTTGTTTTCAACAACAACAACAATAGTTTTGCTTAAGTATTAGCAAAAGTAGGCAATTTACTACCTGTGTCCAAGGTGTTCGTTTACACTTTGAAGCTTCGTAATCTGTATCAGATTTGTTCAGAGCCGAAATATTGCATTTATTTGATTATATTGTGGATGTACTTTGTTCGCGTGCAGAAAGCAAAAGATGTTTCATCAATGTTTGGCTCCGGAAACCGATTTCAATATTCGTAATAACACCTCATTCTAATCAGACACACGCCTGGAAACCCACTTTAGGGGTGTGCTGCAGCCCAAATCAAACAACGCAGGTTTATTCTGCACACCAACAAACGCCTTTAATGAAATCGTCCGAACAATACAACGAATGAAACAAACAAATGGGGACAAAACTAATGAACACGTTCATATATCTTCCTGGAAGTTTCAATAACGGCTCGGGTTTCTTCTTTCTTTTTTTTTAGTTTGCAGAAAGCAAACTTGGTACTCCACTGGGACAAGAAACTGATGGATAGATTAGATAGCTCGCGCCAAGAAAACAATGTGCTGCCCAATGCGTCGGCCTAGCTCTGCGTCGAGGCAAGCTGTCCGAAATGGAATCGAACGGAATGATAATAAACAAGGAACACACATACGATCTAATAAACATCATCGCTCAAGAGTGACCAGTTTTTTTTTCTTTTCGTGCGGTTATAACGCCGTTGATTGCGAGGAATTAACGATCGGAAAACGGATTAATGAACGCGGTTTTGTCAACAAAAGCTTATCAATTTGGGTCCCTTTTTCGCTGTACTGCACCGAACGCCTTTATTTAGCACAGCCATACGAATTCTAAAACCAGATAAGGACAAATACATTTTCTTAAATTTTTGTGCGCAAACAAACAGGGACGAATTAAGAAAAACGAGACACAAGGACTTGTGTCTCCTTTTTCTTCGTCCCTGTTTGTTTGCGCACAAAAATTTGAGAAAATGAATCTATTCCAACTAGGCAGACTCGCACTTATGCTTAAGGACAAATACTGGCGATATCATTGTGTACCAATACAAAGAAGCAACAAGCAGAAAACAAAGAGAAAATCTGAGTTCAGTCTCGCCAGAGCTGTGTGCGGCTGATATGGGTCGAAACGTGTGAATGTCTGTTTTCTTCGATATAGGAGAATGAAATTCAAGCAATGTTAATGGCAAGAAAAATATTTGCCAATGTAAGATGAAAACCGGCGTCCTCAACCCAGCTGCCATTACGGTTCACGAAAGCATAGGAGCTTTTTATCTTCCCGGACACCTCCAGCTCCGCGAATGCTATATATATTTTTTTATTTCCTTCTTACGTTCTTTATAGGGGCTTATGCGCCGATGTACAACTCTTTTTGAGGAGCTTTTCCTTTTCTTAACTTCTTTCTTTCTTCCCTTCACCCTCTATATTGTCCATAAGCTTTCAAGTCTACGTGCTTACTCCCCTTTCGTGAACTTCCTCGGTCCTCTCTGAACACCAGGACCCGCCCCGCCCGCCTCGTTTCATCTCAGTTCCTCGCCAAACACTCAGTCCTCCTGAACGGCCAGCAGCGTCCCCGACGACAAGGAACCAGCCAGCCGCTGCCGTTGACAGCTCATGGTTTTCGCATTACGGGCTCCGGTGACGAAGACAAATGGATGGCACGCGTTCATTTGCATAATATTCGATTGCGGGTCGAAAGGGCCATGTCCTGTCATTCTTGCAGGGATAAAAACACCGAAAAAAGAGGTGCACGATTATTTCGAGGCAATAGGAAAATGAGCGATAAGACACGTACACCGGGGCGACCGGCACGTAAAATCGGAACGCCTGTGGTCGTCCCGCCACCCCCTTCTTCGGATCCCAAATTGTTCTCTCATTGGCTGTTCGAGTAAAACGTGATCTGACAGGTTCCGGCTGGGCTCCTTCTTTGCGGTGCATTTTTTCCTAGACTAATGGCATAAAAAGAACTCTGGAAACTCCGAACGGGTTGTAGTAGTTTGAAAGGGAGGAGTTTGAAAGGGAGTTTGCTGGATTCTGGCCTCGTTAGCCCTGTAGTAGCTTACTTCTAACGCATTTTTATACCGTCTCCTGCACCATCTGAAAAAAAATTGTGGCGCATGTCTCAGAATACATATTGCTTACAGCAAGCAAAAGCAGCATTTTTTCCCCTCTGACCCTCACTCCGCCGGACAATCTCTCCTCCAGCGGGACGCGCGTGTCCTCATCCATCGCACGCGTGTTTGCCCTTTCCCCACAAGTTTTCTCAGGTTGAGAGACAGAGAGAAGTGGTTCATTATGAAGGGAAAGGTTGGTGCTAAAGACCCTCTCCGGCGCCTTCGGGCTAGGGCAGCCCTTAGACCAGCAATCACTTGTACTTGGGTTCTACAAATGAAGAAAGCGTCCAACATCCGAAGTACTACACTATTGCGACTGCAGCTGTTCCGGGTCATCTATATGTTGTACACATCATTTCATAATTTCATTCCGACTATGTGCCACGCTATGAGACATGAGACATGAGACATTGTGCATTCTCCTTCAGGTGACGGACACTGCCGTGCTCTGGTGCTTTGGATACTATACGTACAGAATTGAGCTTTCGATATTGTGAAGGCATCGCAGTGTATAGGTAAATAAAGCGCCACCATAACGCTTATCGCAAAAGCGCGTCACGGTAGCAGTGGCGCACATTTTTATTTTTTGAAAAGACGGTGGTGTAACCCTCAACCGTCTTTTGAAAAGGCGGTTATGCTGTTTCGTTTTAGGATAATTGACGTGGCACACTAATAATTTTTACATTGCCATGTGCAACTTGTCACTGAAGCCCAAAGACGGGACCTAATAATCAATCGGTCGCGGAGGCAAGCAGCATTGCAACTCTGATGAGAAACTGTCAGCTCCAATAGTTCAACATATCGAGACAAGGTGACTTCTTTGATAGTTTTATGCAAATGTGCGTTACTATTTGACATTTTGCTCCATGTTGAACAAATGCGCTGAAAGTCATCTTGCAGTTTAAAACTAATGGTATTAGTCAAAGCACAAGCAAGCGGCTGCCAAAACCAAATGATCGCCAAAATGCAAGATAAACCTTCCCCTCTCTTTATCGCAACCGAAAAAAGAGCCACAAATAATCTCAGTAACATTACCAAACGCAGAAAGTGTGGCAGATATTGAAAGTGGAGTTTGGCGTAAATGTGTTGGTGCAAGTAGTGATAGCAAGAGGTAGTTTCTACCAGTTGTCACAATGAGACGCAAAGAGTCGGCATAATAGACAGATTCATAGCCATGCATAAAGTGTAGCGTCGTTCAGAAAACCGTTATGGCGGAGCTGTGCAGAGTCCATCTTCACAATGAAACATTTTCTCGGCGCTTTATGCATTCTTACCATGTGAATCTGTATCTTACGTTCGCTCTATTTTTTCCTTTGCGATTACCCAGCAATTATAACCACACGCACTACTTTATATAAAAAAACGTTGGCCAGGTTATTCTTCCTCTTTATTACTTTTACTACTCTAACCTTTCTTAGTCTTGTTTATAGTGTCATTAGTGAAATCAGCGAAACATAATTTATTTGTATCTGTCAATATGTATTTCTAGGCTGCATTTTTGTTGATTTTGTCGATGAATGAATTGACGCCACTCTGCAGTTTCTTCGGCTTAATGTGAAATCACTGCATTTCCGTTTCCTTTATAACGAAAAAGGCCTGCATCACGTGTTTGCTTGGAAGGAGCATGTGTGGCAAAGTGCAACAAGCGAAATCATGTTACGAGCCAGTCAGCTGTTCATGTCGAAGGAGAAGAAACGGCGCAGAACGATGAATACAGGAACAGTCACTGACCTGACATTCACCTATTTTAGGCTGTGGCGAAAACAAATATTACAGCGGAGCTGTATATGGATAGGCGAAACCAAAATCCGTCCGTACGATGTGCGCAAAAACTATCATCATCAACAATGGCTCGAGCGTCGTCGTCTTCGACAGCCGGCTCTTGGCACCCCTCTGCGCAAACGCGCGAAAGCGCTCGAGCCACTGCTCGTGCGTTCGTCGTCGTCGTCGTCTTAATCCACAGCTGGCTCCGTTGCCGCTCATCATTCCAGCGTGGAATTTCACTTTCCTGACCAGTCTCCTGGGACTCAGCGCTCAGAAGTACAGAGCTCATCGCTCAGCTCAAGGCTGTCCAGAGGGCCCGGGCCATCGCCGAAGGACTATGTCTACCGGCCCCGACCTGGGTGAGCCACCAGATCGATTGGCGGGGCCTCCGGCCCCGCTTTAATTCTTTCTCCTCAGGACCTCAATAAAGTTCGTACTCACTCACTCACTTCTCTTCTGTCGACGTAATGGGAGGCCGCATTTACGGGGGTATGAGCCATTGCTTAAGGAGGTATGAACCATTCATTGCCTTACGTGACGGACAGTTATCTTGAAGCAATTTAATTTTGAAGAATCGCAAGCGGTAATGCGACAACGGCAGACTGCGGGAGCATCCGTGACGTCGTTCTCTCCATCGCAGCCGTACGTGTGTGTCACCTAATTAAGAAACACAAAGACGTAAGCAATAATTGAGAAAGACTTAAATCAACCATCGGGATTAAGCGAGTGATAAACACCGGGGCCGCACGTTTCAGCTTCGCTGGTTAAACACCCGTACGGAGTGTTTCAGCGGTGCTCTTTTGCGTGAATCATCTCCTGCTGGTCAGGGTGTACGCCCTCTCGGTTTGCGTTGTCTCTACTCTTCATTTTCGCACCGATTATTCCCCTTTGACATGCAACATGGAGCTTCAGTAACACCGTTTATTAGACCCACGAGCTGGTTAAACAAATAGCAAACTCAGTGAGAATAGTGCCCTATGGTGGGAACGACACTGCCACCAGATGGGCAGAGAGCCAAAATGAAAGCTTTAGAAAGGAGGACTAAGGCCCTTGTGTGCATTAGGTGAAATAATAATTGAAGAGAGAAGTGCCAGAAGAAGCAGCAGCAAAACAACGATCGTAAAATGAAAGGGTGAGGCATGGTTCCATAATTACCGTTTATCTTTTACCGCGCTTTGCAATAATTTGAGACTAGCGGCATTTTGGGGCACCTACACCCCATAGAGTTTCGCACTGTATTACCTAGAGGGAAATCTGACGCTGCTGTGTTGTGGTATGCATGGGCATGCCTAGAGTGT
>NC_051159.1:91308411-91334690 GCF_013339745.2 Dermacentor silvarum
GTCGGGCACCTCACTGCGAGCATGTGCCGCCCCACACCACTCTTTCCACTAACTTTATTCTAGTATCACTCTAGCAGAAGCGCAGCCACAACCAGTCGTGTGCGCAGTGCATGGTTGGGTAAATGCAGAAAGAAAGCTTCTCGTTCCTCCATGGTGCAGCGAAATGCGCTGCTGCTAGGCGGCCGGTTGAGAGCATGCGTGCAATCAAGGATGGAAGCAGTGCCATATCAGCCGCGTGACGAATCACCTTATCTTACCAGTCATCGATTAACCAATTCGTCTTTGAAGAGTCAGCAAGTCGCGAACGCGCTTACACCGCGCTGAAAACATTAATTACATTGATTTAGATAAGCAATACAATGACATAATTTGATTTGAGACGACTACGGTCTTTCTGGACTTTTAAATTCTGTTCAAACAGCACAAAATACGACGGAAGAAGGAAACGGAAGTACACAGAAGTAGCACTGCTAGCTTCCAGCTGCGCCGGGGCAACAGGTTTATCAGAGTCTAGACGCGCGAGGATAAGTCGCTGCACGTTACATGCACACCACCAGAAAGCCCGAGCCCGGCCCGCGGCCGCGTCAAAATACCCGAGCCTGGCCCGAGCCGGGGTCAAAAAGCACATGCCTTGCCCGAGCCCGGCCCGAGACCGTGAAAAAACTGCCCTACCCGGCCCGGGCTTTCGGGTAAGCCCGAGCCCATGCAGTGCTCTAGCCACAACACACTATGTGCACAAGATCCACAAACACGCACTAGGTATTATGACGCACAAATTCAGCGGTTGAAACATAATCTTAAATATATCGAGAACACCCGGTTTCCCCATCCCTCGTCCACACGTACTGTTTCCAATAATAACGATTTTCTTCCTATGCCCAAGACCAACAAAAACACATTATCATCTAAGTATTCTGCTAGTTACTTTTTTGAATTCATTACCGCCTAACCTGAAGAAACGTTGCGCTGTTACCATGTTTAAGTAGAACCGCCACGCTTTTTTTCAACTTGTATAATTCTGTATTTATACTCTAGCTTGAGAATTTTTTTTACCTTTTTGTTTTGTTTTGACAACAGACGCTACCCTGAATAAATAATTGAATTAGATGCTATAGGAGGCACTCCCTTCAGTATTTAGCAATTAGGACTCTTCCTGTATGTACCATGTACCTGAAGCGTATTGTATGGTAACAAAAATAATTCTGACATCCATTCTTCTATTTAAAACGAAGAAACTTTTTTTTTGGAAACGAAAGTACAGGAAAATTGCCATCATTGCTGCTTCATCTGTGTTCCATTGTTCTGGATCGCTTTCTCCTTTTCCACTTTTTGCCTTTTAGAAAAAGTAAGAGAATGTACAGTCGGTTTGAAAAGTTCATGAACCCGGAATCTGAAAAAATGCGTAATTTATTAGCAGTTTTGGGTCGTAAATAGTTAAATCTTAAAGCACTATGCTCGCATAAATAATAAAGGTTTGAAATCGGAATACCAGGCTGCTTGCCAAGGCTGCGGAAAGGTTCAGCTTTCATTGCAATTGCAATATTATGGGCACTGGAGCCAAATTCTCGCCATCACTGTGGCCGCCGCTGTGGCGTTCTGTACAAAGTACAAATGTTATAAGAACGCTCCTCGCACCTCGCACGCTGTTGGGCGAGGAAAAGCATGCGAGGGTGAGCCATGAAGGACTGTGGCTCGATGGGCGCTGTTGTCCCATGCGCGCTAGGGAGGAGAGTGCGCGTTTTCTATATCGTGGTCCCGGCTGTGCATGTCTGACCGCGACCTTACTGCATAGGCGGCCCGCGCGCAATACCTTGGAGGTAATATGTGGCTGGTGCAACATCTAAGGACGAGCCGTAATGGCTGGTGGCTGCATGCGCGCTGTATTCCCGGGCGCTTAGTGTTGGATATCTCAAGTTTCCGCGACACGGTGAAGTGATAGCCTGCGCGAAACATTCGCTCCCCGCCGCCAGCGTTTTTCATTATGCCAGCGTTGTGAACGCGGGTGCTCGCGGTCATTAAGTGAGATCCCTTCATCTTTGCCTTTGCGCCGCGTGGCACGTGCCATGCTTGTTAATTAGTAACTTAAAAAAACAATAAAACTATGACCTTTGTTCCACATAGTTGGTTGATACATTGATAACGCTATCAATGTATCGCCTTTAGGGTGCAATTTACGTTTTTCTCCTATCCCGAGAGCTATAAAACTTAATGCCAACAGTTCATGAAAGATAGGTGTCTGGTGACACACCTCTCACGGAACACGCAAAAGCGCGAGTATTTATTTTATGGAAGTTCATAAAACAAACACTATCGCTAATTGAGTCATTTTAGGCAAAATTTTTAGCCGTTCCTCGTCAGTAACAGTTATATTATAGTGATGAGGATAAAACAAGGGCTCCACGTCTACTTCAGCACCTGCTATTGTAAAATGTCAATTGGCCCCAGAGTATGTTTTCGACAGATATAGAAAAACACACTTTAGCGAAGCCTCGAAACCAGCCTGTAATCTAGTCGTGCAGACTAGAACACACTGAGCTGCTGCTGTAGTTGCTTGTGTCTTAGAACACGATGACAGAAGTAATATCCGAAGTTTTACACTTCACGTGCACCGAGTGATATGTTTTGCTTTTTTCGCAAAGGATGTTTCCCAAGGCTAAATGTGGTTATGTGATTACGCCAATATAAAAACAACACTCAGAATTTCATTTTTAATTCCTTTAATTGGACCAGTAAATTTTACACCCATTTATCCACCTGAATTGTTCATAACCGCATTCTTACACAGTTCGAAACATAAGTTTGCGCCTTGCAATAAATACAGCGCGCATAGGAACGAATCTCCAATCTGGTTTGGAAAGACTGGAAGAATGTAGGTAAGAGCGATGGGACGCAGGAATGAAGCAGGAAGGGTCCATAAACCTAAAAGCAAGTACCGCATCATCCCACAAGGATTATAACTGTCCGACAAGCGAAAGGCGACAGTCGTGATCAATCACTTGGGACTGTCCTGCTGTGCCGGGCTTAATACATTTGGTTGTGCCCCTGACTCGCTTTCCTTGCCTAAACGAGAACGCAGGGTCATCTTCGCAGCAGCACCGCTTTCTTTGCTTGCATTCCGAGTGATGCAGCGTGGTTCTGTTCCCAAATGGCCAGAGAGGGCACACGAACAACAAGACCGGCGCTGAGAAGTAAAACGATAGAAAATTGCCCAAGATGACGGAACGTCATCGGTAACGCAAAATAAAACAGCATGAGGTAAAGCCGTTACACGAGAGAAAGACCCAATAAGATACGCGTGTGTTATGGCGAGCGAAATTTCCCTGGAGATTCGGCTAGGAACAAAATGGGTTAACACGTGCGGCACAGAATATGCCGCCTGTTTCTGAACTTATAGAGCATTGCCGCATTACTCTGTCTGCGGACGAATAAGGAGCCAGAAGGCAAATGAAACAGACGCGGAGCATTTGCGAAAGCAATGAAGTACTCTAAATAGATAGGCCTCATTGACTTCTGAGCAGAGATTACACCGAAGATAAACCGGGTAAGAACCTAACCATGTTGTGCCATTGAACGCTATGGTAAATACTGATTAGCTCTATAGTTTAGACGTATAGTGCTTTGAACTTTCCTGTTGAACGAGATAATTAAGTTGTTCATCTCACGGCTAGTTTAGCTGAATTCAGCGAGCTTCACTCGACTTTGGTTTTATGGTTCTACAAGGTTTTTAATTCAGAATAAGATTTGTTTACTCATGAAAAAAAAATTTCATGATGTGGTCGCACAAAGAGCGGTCTCACGCTGAGAATCTATTTGCAGAAACGTTTACTTCTTTCACATTTTATATGCCCGTAAAGCTTTGCTTTCTTGTCTTCGCTTTGGACATACTTCTTAAGCCTCGCGCAAGCTGTACGCTGCTCAAGAAAGCAGGACTCTAACACGTCTTTGCCTAACTGTATTACACGAGACCCCGTTAAATACTGGAACTATGCAAGCGAAAAGAAAAAAAAATATATTACAAATCTCAATTCATGGAACCAACGTGACAAATCACAGAGACATTTTCCGGCATTTTAGTCAGCATTTTCATAGCGTGTATATCACTTCTGATAAAACTAGGCATGTTACCTGACAACTTTTCTAAATGCTGATACATATTTTATTTCCTGTCCTTGTGTGGTATCTGTGGTACTGAAATTGAAACCCAAAGCATCGTGTGGTCCGGACCTTATCCCAAACGTGTTTCTACAGAGAACAAAACGGCATGCTCTGTGCCTTGCTAAGCTTTCGGTTATTTTTTGTGCTTCTTTGTAGACTCCCGAGTTGCCCAGTGACTGGACGACAGCCCAAATTGTGCTCAACTTTACAAAGGCAGACCTCCTGAAACTAGGAGATTACCGCCCAATTTCATTACGTTCATCATATGGAAAATATTTAACAGAAAGCTGCTAGAATAAGTAAGTTCCCGGAAGATAGCACTCCATACTGAGTTTCAACAACGATTTAGGAAAGGGTCTTCAACCGTTACGCAACTTGTCACATTGATTCATTCTCTGGCCTTAACCGTCGATAGACATGGTAAGATAGATATGCGTTCTCTATTTTTCTGTAAGGCTTTGACAAAGTTCCTCATGATCAACTAATTTTAAAACTTAGTCATAGGTATTCTAGAAATTTTTGTTTGTTGCATTCCAACTTACGCAACTAATCGGAAACAATACATAGACCGCGGTCAACACTCGGACCGCCTTCAAGCAACTTTTGGTGTACCTCAGCGCAATCTTCTAGTGGACTTGAGGTTCCTTTTGTACAATGATTATATTTTGGTATTGTTAACCTTGGTGTAGAAATATTTACTGATGACCGTGTTTTGTTTAAAGAAATACTTGCATTAACATTTACAATGACCTCAACACTATTCTGAATAATATGCAAGAATGATTTACACAGTTGGGAATGACACTAATTACGAGCAAATGTGTCTGCCCTTCCAATTTCCTGAAAAAAATCCACTTTCATATACTTATGAATTAGGGTCCCAACATTTAGAACAAACAAGTTAATACAAATGCCTCGGTGGTACAGTCCGCAGCATCTAATAAATAAAAATAAAAATTATAATTGCGTGTGGCGGATAGCGATATTACGCCACTCCAGGTGGACTTTAGGAGAGTTTATTAATTCTGATTTAATAATAGATACTTCAACTATTAACTTCAAACTGTATGTTGAAGTTGTAAGATTGACGACGAACATTGAATGGCAAAGTCAATAGTAGCAATATTAGAAGTAGCTACAGGTTTGATATAGTGGTATCAATCCGAAAACGCAAAGCGAGATGTACTAACTTTCGAGTACAGTTTCCTTAAAACCTAGTTTGCGCAGTGCTCAACAAAACTATTGAGCTATATGGAATCAAAATACATAGCCTAACTGCTGATCACTGCTTGTGGTAAAACTACAACACAAAGAAATGGTCACTGTCATCATTTTCGTCACTTGTAGGACCCATGACAAGCAATCTCCATTTTCAACAACGTCGTTATAGGGGATATTTTAACGCGACAGCGTTAAGGCTCCTGTGTCGCAGAAAATCCGGCGTCGGCGCCGGCGTCGGCGTGGATGCCGGCGCCCGTGGCGGAGATAATCATCCCGAACCACCACGACCGTGCAGGCCCTCCACGTGGAGCATGGTTTTGGCGAACAAAAATTGAATTTCTCACAGTGAAATTCGTCATAAAAACAGTAAAATACGACTGAACCCCAACCTACTGACATGGTGGCGTCGGACTGTAATTTGAATGTACGAGAAAACAATTCTGTTACGAGGAAACTCAAACACAAACGCTTTTTCCAGGATTTATACCAGGCCAACATCGGCATGCTCAGGTATGGTACTTGCGTAAATCATATCCAGATGGTAGTCACGTCCTCGGCAGGTCAAATTGAGACTTCGCCTGCCTAATGCGTTTTGGACACGCGCGCGCGTTGGGGCAATAACAAAAAATAAATAACATAATAATAAATGTGCTAGGGCCTTCACATTTTAACATAAGACGACTTATATTTCCCCTGGAAAATCATCTTCCCAGCAATTCTTTTCTCTTTAAAAGTGAAGCCGACTTTAAGAAGATCGATGTAAGCTTGGACTTTGTAAGCTGGCTTTCCCACGTTCTTTGCTTCAGTGAAGCCCACTGAATGAAAAATGCGATGCGAACGGTGCCCAATAACGCTATCGCGTTCCACTCTTAAAGGCGGAGCTTAAGCGTCCTCCAATTTTTTATTCAACTTATGCATATAATCCACAAACAATCCATAGAAGTACTCCTGTTTACGGGTATCAACGAAAGTATGTTAGTGGAAAAATCACATGAAAGCCTCGTGAAGATAATGGGTCTCATAATTGGTCTCACTCATAATTGGTGTCACGCTTATTGCGATAGCAATAATACGTGTATACGAGGTACGTTGGAGCCATCGGCCGCGTTGCCGCCTTCGTGCTGTCTTGGTATCAACGCCTAATACGCGGCCCGCACGTAGGGAGTAGGTATCCATAGAGGTGCAGTGCGTTTGGCTGAAAAAGCGACGATCCCAAGTGGGCACACCATCACGGTCCACTCAGTCTGCTCAGCCGGAACCCGGGCAGCGTTCTGGCTCTCGGTTCTGGCATGAGCGTTGTGTACACAGACATCAGCGTTCCTGCTGAAGAGCTGCGTGCATACCATACAGTGGCGACTACACTAATATGAACATAGCGGACACTAAAACAACAATCTAAACCACGGCCACGCTGCAACGCGAGTACTGTTGGGCACTCCCTGCAGGGGATTCCATGTCAGCAGGCGTTTGGTGTGTTGCGACACCACGGGCAGAAGCACGTGGGGATCGGGCTCATGAGGTTGGGCCTGCATAACATGGTGGACGAACTGATCGAGGCCCACCTCTCCACCCAGAAGCATCGCCTAAGTCAAACAAAGGCCGGCAGAAGATTCCTCAAGAAGATTGGCAGGGAGGAGACTAGATAGACGGAGTGATCAAGGACAACTATCAGACGACTGGCTAGAAGCCATCAAGGTGAAACCACTTCCCATGAACATGAGCCCAGCACACCACAGCGGCAGACGGGAGGCCATAGCAAAGGCTTACGAAGGGCTGTTGGCTAGACAACTGTAACGGTGACAACCAAAAAGGAGCTGCTAACGTGCGCGACGGTAAAACCAAACGACGTCGACGCAGCAGAAGAGCTGGCAATTGCCCTGGCTCTCACCATACAGGGCAGGACCAGAGTGGTCACCGACCCGCAAGAAGTGTATAGAAGCTTCCAGTCGGGCTGGGTGTCCCGGTTGGTGCTTCGGGCGCTCAAAGGCAAGGAACCTCAGAAAGGGGAAGAGATATAATTATTCTGGATTCCGGCCCACTACGCAGTGGAGGGCAATGACTTTGCCCACCAGCAAGTCCAAGCGCTGTCACACGGGGCCACCGCCACGGAGAGGGAAGAGGAGGACGCAAAGAGCCTACCACTGGTCATGTACAAAGATATAGTGGAGCATTACAGAAACGGGAGAGAGAGCTTCCCCCAGCCACACCTCAAGTTAACGAGGGAGCAGCAGACAACATATAGGCAGATCCAGACACAGTCGTATCCCCAGCCCCGAATACTAAACCGCATGTACCTGAGCCAGTACGGGCAAGAGTGCCCCGTGTGTCACGAGCCAGGTACACTCCAACACATGATAGCAGAATGCAAATTTAGCCAACACCCATCACTCCTCCCCAACCCTAACCCCAACATGATCCTCCTACCCATCCAACCCCTTAGAGAGCGACGGAAGATTTTTCTGTCCAGCCCCGCCCTAGAAGAGCAGCTTCGGCTCCTAACCAGGGGCCAAGCGGTGAGAGCAGCATATAGATTGCCGTCAAGTGGGAACTAGTTCCATCTGGCGCATGCGCCGAAAAGCTCCCTAATTAAAGTTTTAGATGCGAAGCAGCTTATGGTCGGGGCTATGTCACTCTCTCCCTCCCTACCTCCATCCATCCGTCGTGTGGCGTCCACACCCGCACTGCGCAAGCGCATCCTCCTCGCCCTCCTCTCTTTGTCTCATCTCTCCTCTCGGCATTCCTCCTCTCCTCTCCGACGCTCCTCTCCTCTCCGGATTGCGCAACGAATGGCAACACCTGCGTCTCCGCGCGCGATAATGCGAAGCATCTTAGGTTGGAGGCGGGAGGGTAGGCGCTGCATACTCCGCTGGGGGGCGCCACTGTAACTAATGGAAACTTGAGTCGACCCCATGGCTGCTTCGCATACTACTCAGGGTTCCCCTACGGGAAGATGGTGTAATTTTTTATTTCATTCATTCTTTACCGGCTCCAGACCAAGGAAAAACGTCCTGTTCTACCAACTCCAAGGCGTGTACGTCGCAAAATCGGATGGCTCATATGTGAAGAAATGTGTCAATACGTTACTGTTCGTATTTAACGTATTCAATTCCTCAGAGGCTTCATTACGACATCTACTGGTACTGGCGTACTACATTCAGTAAAACGTACGTGCGAGTTCTTGCATAATCATAGTTTTTAATAATGTGTGTGGTGTAGAACCGTTAAACCTGCCTCTCTGGTTCTACAGCCTACTACAATACCATCACAGTGGCAACACGCTATAGTTTCCCTATAGCCACCGTAATTTTAGACTTTTGATAGTTATACCGTTACCTCCTCCCAGAAACCGAAAGGTATGGTGCCGAAACATAAACACACTTTTCTACTGACTTGAACTCAGTGTCACAATATCGTCTTTCTTTTTACAGCGAAGCTGCTAAGGGATCACTCTTTGATGGTCGCGTCCGGCAATAGAAAAAAAATCACAGCATATCCATGGGGTGAATGATGATGAGTGGGCGAAGCTCCGGAGGGAATCATCGGATCTCCCGCTTAAGGGGACGCTAGCACAAACGCGTTAGAAACGTGCAGTACTCTCTAGTAAGGGGGAGCGGCCACAGCGTCTTACGCAGCCATTTACACATGCCGGAACGTGCACCGCGTTTGCCGACGCCATCACATGACTGCTGAGAGAGTATACCCCCCGTATTCTTAAACGCTCCTCGACTTGAACTTGAGCTCCGCGTCGGCTGCAGCTGGACGGCAGCACGCAGCCACCGACTAGGACGAGCGACGTCCCCGGCATGCTCTTCCTGCGGGGAGCCGGAGACTATCGAGCATCTCCTGCTGGCCTGCCCGGCGTACCTCCAGCAGCGGGGCCCACTCCTGCAGGAGTTCCGCCGCCTGGGCCTCCCCTCTGGCAAGGAGGAATACGTCCTCTTCCCCGGCCGACACCACCTTCCTGCACTTCGAGGCATCGTGGAGTACCTTGACTCGTCAGGGCTCTCCGCACGCCTCTAAGACATCATTTCTGCAAGCGGGACGGCCTCGCGGCCTCCCATCCCACCCCGGGCCTAACAGGCCCGGAACAACACCCCCTGCAGTCTCTGCAGCACACCAAGGCCTTCCATCCCGGCCTGATACGTGCCTCCACCGCCTGCCGGTTTTGCTTCGCCCAGCCATGGCGACTCCACCCTATCCTCCTTTCTCCCCCACTTACCCCTTCCCGTTGGCGCTGAGCCGTGCTCCCTCAAGGGCTGCAGAAGATAGTGTCAACATTTCCTTTTCCACATGAACCACTTACTACTACTTGAACTTGACTTGCCACCGCCTTGGGCAGCGCGTTCGAAACGCGTTGAAGGTAAGGCGGAGAGGCCACAGCGTCTTACACCAGCTTCTTACACGGGCCGTAACGCGCTAGCACAAACGCATTAGAAACGCGCTAGAAACGCGGCCTTTCGTTAATGTTGGGTATTTATTGCCATCGTGGTGCGTGTGTCTATGTGCGCTTCGTGGCGTAGTGGGCTAACGCCGCGCGCTCGGAAGCGAGGGGTCCCTGGTTTGATTCCGCGCTACGGACACAACTTCGGAATTTTTTTTCTCATTTTTCTCAGACTGGTTACACACTACTACTACGACGACGGGGACGGAACGGGTGCCGCTATAAGGAGCTTCGCTCCTAAAAAAAAAGTTGTCGCAGTTTCACCCGAAAGGCGAAGCATCAATTGCGATAGCAACTTAGTAGAGCGCTATACGGAGTAAGGATAGTAGTTTTATCCGCTGTACAAACTTGGACATGCAGCAGCACCGGCAACACACAGCACTGTTGTCGACGCCGTCGGCGTTTTGCCCGCGTTCGCACAAAATGCGTGCGGCGTTGGTGACTGTTGCCGGAGCCTCTGATATAAATAGGCACTTAGTGCCGCAGCTAAACGTCGCCTCCCTTCCCTGCCCCCCCCCCCCCCCCCCACGGGCTTTCGTGCGTCAGAAGAAGCCGCGTTTGCTCTACATATATGCTGATTGTAAAGGAGGAAAGAGACGCCTACTTCTGCAGCCCTTAAGGGAGCACGGCACAGAACGCGCGTTTGTTCTCCGCCGTGCGTTCACTCCCCGTGAAAGCGCGCGTCCCTCGCTCCCTTTCACTCGCACATACAGCGTTCGGCGGCGCGTTGGCGCTGAGCCGTGCTCCCTCAAGGGCTGCAGAAGATAGCGCCAACCTTTCCCTTTCCCTCAAGAACCACTTACCGCGCGGCGATCTCCGGCTCCGCATCGGCTGCAGCTGGACGGCAGCACGCAGCTACCGACTGGGACGAGCGACGTCCCCGGCCTGCAGCTCCTGCGGGGAGCCGGAGACGATCGAACATCTCCTGCTGGCCTGCCCGGCGTACCTCCAGCAGCGGGGCCCACTCCTGCAGGAGTTCCGCCGCCTGGGCCTCCCCTGTGGCAAGGAGGAAGATCTCCTCTTCCCCGGCCGACACCACCTTTCTGCACTTCGAGGCGTCGTGGAGTTCCTTGACTCGTCAGGACTCTCCGCACGCCTCTAAGGACATTTCTACAAGCGGGAAGGCCTCACGGCCTCCCACTCCACCCCGGGCCTGACCGGCCTGGCACAACACCCCTGCAGACTCTGCAGCACACCAAGGCCTTCCATCTCGGCCTGATACGTGCCGCCTATGCCTGCCGGTTTTGCTTCGCCCAGCCATGGCGTCTCCACTCTATCCCTTCTTTCGCTCCCACTTACCCCTCCCCGTTGGCGCTGAGCCGTGCTCCCTCAAGGGCTGCAGAAGATAGCGCCAACCTTTCCCTTTCCCTCAAGAACCACTTACCGCGGCGCGCGGCGACGATTTCATCTCCATTGACGTCATACGGAACCTCACGGCGACGGCGATGGCGACGGCTACGGCGACGGCGACGCCGACGGCAGAAATCTGCTTTTGAGTGTCCATATAATTGCTATCGCAATAAAAAACTCTCATTGGCCGTATGCTGCATGTGCGAGTGAAAGCGCGCGAGGGCGAGGGAAGGGCGCTTTCACGGGGAGTGATCGCACGGCGGAGAGCAAACGCGACTTCCCAGTGGAAGGAGAGCGGCGGGCGAGGAGGGCATCGAGGCACCCTAGAGTGTGCGTGTGTGTGCCCGCTCTCCCACTGTTTGGCGCTGAGCCGTGCTCCCTCAAGGGCTGCAGAAGATAGCGCCAACCTTTCCCTTTCCCTCAAGAACCACTTACCTCCCACTGCGGCGCATGCGCGCAGCCCTGCTGGCCTCTGCCGCCTGCACGGCCGACTCTCTCTGGGATCTCGCCCGCGTCTTCCCTAACAGTGTCGACAACGGCGCTTAGCCGTTCAGTCACGTAGCCAGCGTTTTGACAGCGGTTGTGTGCGGTCACGCAAGCAACGCGCACAACTCTAGTCGACGGCGGCGGCGTTTTCCCCGCGTTCGCACCGAACGCACGCGGCGTTGGTGGCGTGTTTATGAAGAACGTGCCAACCTTTGCCGTACACCTTATGGTGGTGTACCGTAGCGACCTCAAGGCCATGGTCCCTGTGGTCCCTAAATAAATGAAAACCACCGGATCATATATATTTCTCATTCTTTGATAGTTCAAATAACCAATTACACTATCACATCTTAATAGTCCTAATTGGAAATACATAATTCCCACCATAGTACAGCCACGGCTGCTAAATAAAAAACGGTGCATTTTTTCACGCAGCGGCCGTGGTACAGCTTCGCTGGTCTTCCATCTTCACTCCAGTGGAAGGGCTGACAGCCTTTGTGTCTTTTTTTTTCTCGGGTGGGCACACAGATGAGCACGATCAAAATACAAGGACATCAATGGATAAAGGGATGTCAAAATACGCTCATATATTCTTTATTTTCTAATATTGGAGGTAATGCATTCTCTTGTGCTGTAATCACTATCCCAATTAAGTTACGCTTGTTTGTTTTCTCTATGCTGCAAACACATCGCAAGATATATATGTTCTTACAAAACGCACCTGCCTCTTCACAATTTTTAATTTGTTTTTATATAACAAGGTTAGCTTTTTTTCATGCCAGAGGTTCTCATTTGTGCAATTACTTTTTCGCCCGAGGAGATCACAATCCTGCATCAAGCACGAACGCACGTGTGTGTGTGTGTGTGTGTGTGTCATTTTTTTGAGGGGGGGAGGGATTTAGAAAACGTGGTTTGTTATGTAAATTTATTTTCAGGATAACACACAAGCCCGATCAAAAGGACAAAATGATTCACGGAAAGTGAATGGGTGGCATAGTCTGTTGTGTTTTCGCACGCACAATAACAAAGGACCCAGCTCAAATGAAATTGAGACAGGTGTTTTTTTGCAAATGGACCACTTATATAGGCTTGTATGCAGTTAGCGCCACGTAAAGGCCCTACTAGAAAAGTAAAAAGACTATAGCGCGAAAGACAGCCTTAGATGAACACCGTAAGGTGGAGTGAATCGCTCCAATATACAGGGTGTTTGAGCGAACACTTCCAGATATTTTTAAACGGTGCCGGTGGCGGATTGCATAACTCTTGTTCATGAGCTACTCTACTCGAAGAGGTGCAAAAAAAATCTGATGCAACGAGGAAATGTACTATATGGGAAATATTTATGTGAAATGTAGGTATGTGAAATATTTCCCAGCTTTATCTCCTTGTTTCGCTGAACTGGGGCTCCGCCGATCGGAGTTAAGCTAAAACGATACCTTTGATTCAATATAATAAACACTGAAGGCAATAAAAACAAAAAAAATTGCAATCGTTTTTATTATATAACATTTTGTAATATCTGTGAGGCACATTCAATTGTGGAAACACTGACTGCCGGTTTACTGTTATTGCTTTTTGGTGGCTTTTTGCGCGGTCGTCCGCTCCTAAGGAAAGCCGTTTTCATCGTTCATGGACACACACTAAATGTGCACTCCATTATTTACTGTGAAATATTACAACTACGTAGAGGTAGCGTGGAGCACAGGTAGAATACCCGGCCTCAAATCCGACGGTCGTGAGTTCGAATCCTACTCCAGTCCACTACATTTTCAGGTATGGAGTGGTACCTGACACAGGCCAGAAAAATATATCGCCGAGAGCTAGTCGGGCTATACTAGCTCAGGTGCAACCAAACTAGGAAGGCCCACTCAGCTTCGTCAAAGTCACAAGACAACAAGAAATATTTGCTTCAAATTTTAAGATGCTATAGCATGAAAATTAATATTAACGATTATAACTCATTTATTATCTCAATCTTAAGTAAGAAAATCCCATTTAGGTATCCTTCATTTTTCTTCCCACTGCTGCCCGATTCATGGCCAATCCCCCGTAGTGGGTTGTGCTATATCTATAGGCACCAAACCAAACCAAATCACTCCCTCACCAGAACAGGAATTGGCCTTCCTGGTGCAGTATTCGGCCACTACCTCTCTGATGACTCTGACAATTAACCCACGGCCCTCAGTCCCCAGTCGGTATGGAGCACCTGACCAAGGCGGTGATCAGACCTGCTGCGCGGCAGAGGGTGCTAAGAATCTCTGGCTCCGGAGAGGCTGCCAATGAAAACTGAACCTTGCAACGTTCTACACGCGCACCGTCTCGAGTGAGGCAAACTTAGCACGACTATTTGAAGAATTATCAGGCATTGCCTGGGATATTACTGGATTTAGTGAGGTTAGACGAACTTGTGAGGCTTACACAGTGCTGACTAACGGCCACGTCCTCTGCTACGAGGTCTTCCAGACAAGATAGAATCCGGGGTAGGTCTTCTAGTCCATAACAACATAGCGGGCAACATTGATGAATTCTACAGCAATAATGAGAGGGTAGCACTCGTCGTAATAGAGCTGAATAGGAGGCAAAAAAGGAAGGTAGTGCAAGCCTACGCTCCAACCTCTAGTCACGATCATGAAGAAATAGAACAGTTTTATGAAGATGTTGAATTAGCAATGAGAAAGGTGCAAACTCGGTATACTGTAGGAATGGGCGACTTCAATGCAAAAGTGGGGAAAACGCAGTTTGGTGAGCAAGCCATTGGCAACTACGGCATCGATTCTAGGAATGCAAGAGGAGAGTTGCTGGTAGAATTCGGGGAATGGAATAGGCTCCGCATAACGAATACCTTCTTCGGGAAGCGCAGCAACAGGAAGTGGACCTGCAAAAGCCCTAATGGAGAAACAAGGAATGAAATAGATTTCGTACTCTCTGCCGATCCAAGCAGAGTGCAGGATGTAGAAGTGTTAGAGGTAAGGTAAAGTGCAGCGACCATAGCTTACTGAGGTCGAGGATTTCAGAGAGAAAGAGTGAAATTAGTCAAGAGGAAACAGGCCAACCTAGAGGCAGTAAGGGTAAAAGCAGACCAATTCAGGCTGCTGCTCGCAAACAAATATGCAGCTTTAGAAAATGAAGATAAAGACAACATAGAGGTAATGAATAAAACCGTAACTAGGTTGATCTCAGAAGCAGCAATTGAAGTTGGAGGTAAGGCACCATGGCAACCAGTAGGTAAGCTCTAATAAAGAAACCACAAAACGGGAAAGTGTCCAACTCAAGAGATCAGATAGAATTCGCTGAACTGTCAAAACTGATCAACAAGAAGAGAGTAAGGGATATTCGAAATTATAAGGTGGGAAAGATTGAGGAAGCCGTAAAATATGGACGCAGCATTAAATCAGTAAGAAGAAAGCTTGGCATAGGACAAGGCAAGATGCATGCACTGAAAGAGAAGCATGGTAATATCATCAGCAATTTTGATGACATAGTAAAAGCAGCGGAAGAATTCTATACTGACCTGCACAGTGCCCAAAACAGGCAAGCTACTTTCATTCGAAATAGTGATTAACCGGATAGAGAGGCTCCTTCTATAACTAGCGATGAAGTTAGAAGGGCCTTGAAAGACATGACCAGGGGAAAAGCTGCTGGAATAGATGGATTAACAGTAGATATAATTAAATATGGAGGAGATATCATGCTTGAAAAGCTTCCGGCCCTTTATACGCAATGCCTCACAACTTCAAATGTACCAGAGAGCTGGAAGAACGCCAACATCTTACTAATTCATAAGAAGGGAGACGTTTAAGAATTGAAGAATTATAGAGGCCTTAGCTTGCTTTCAGTATGTATAAAATATACACCAAGATAATTTCCAATAGAATCAGGGCAACACTTGACTTCAGCCAACCAAGAGAACAGGCTGGCTTCAGGAAGGGATATTCTACGATGGATCATATCCATGTCATCAATCAGGTAATCGAGAAATCTGCGGAGTGCAATCAACCTCTCTATATGGCTTTCATAGATTATGAAAAGGAATTTGATTCAGTAGAGATACCAGCCGTCATAGAGGCATTGCGTATTCAAGGAGTACAGGAGGCATACGTGAATATCTTAGCAAATATCTACAAGGATTCCACAGCTACCTTGGTTCTCCACAAGAAAAGTAGAAAGTTACCTATCAAGAAAGGGGTCAGGCAAGGAGACACAATCTCTCCGATGCTATTGACTGCATGCTTAGAAGAAGTATTCAAGCTCTTAGACTGGGAAGGCTTAGGAGTGAGGATCAACGGCGAATATCTCAGCCACCTCCGGTTGGCAGATGACATTGTCCTATTCAGCAACAATGGAGACGAATTACAGCAAATGATTGAGGACCTTATTCTAGAAAGTGTAAGAATTGGGTTGAAGATGAATATGCAGAAGACAAATGTAATGTTCAATAGCCTGGCAAGGAAACAAGAATTCAGGATCGCCAGTCAGCCTGTAGAGTCTGTAAAGGAGTACGTTTATCTAGGTCAATTACTCACAGGGGACCCTGATCATGAGAAAGAAATTCACAGAAGAATAAAATTGGCTTAGAGTGCATACGGCAGGCATTCCCAAATCCTGACTGGGAGCTTACCACTGTCGTTGAAAAGAAAAGTGTACAATCATTGCATTCTACCGCTGCTAACGTATGGGGCAGAAGCTTGCAGGTTAACAAGAAAGCTGGAGAACAAGTTAAGGACCGCACAAAGAACAATGAAACGAAACATCTTAGGCCTAACGTTAAAAGACAGGAAGAGAGTGGTGTGGAACAGAGAACAAACGGGGATAGTCGATATTCTAGTCGACATTAAGCGGAAGAAATGGAGCTGGGCAGGCCATGTAGGATGGATAACCGATGGACCATTAGGGTTACAGAATGGATACCAAGAGAAGGGAAGCGCAGTCGAGGTCGGCAGAAAACCAGATGGGGTGATGAAGTTAGGAAATTTGCAGGCGCAAGTCGGAATACGCTAGCGCAATACAGGGGTAATTGGAGATCGCAGGGAGAGGCCTTCGTCCTGCAGTGAATATAATATATAGGCTGATGATGATGATGATTACAACTAAGTCTATAAAAGGACAAATAATACCACGATAACACGAACAGGGCAGATTATTAGAAGTCCTAAATTCACATGCGTGTTAAGCTAGCTTAACTAATGATACCACGAATATTATTGGGTTCGCGTACTTGTGCTACGAAAATGGTTACAATATAAAGTTGAGGGCGATCTCCATCCAGAAGACTAGCCGCATTACAAACGCTAATTCTTCCTGTGTATACGATTAGCACGCACATAATAGCAGAAGTAACGGTTTCATTGCGTATCAATTGAGGGTGTGGTGCCGCTTTCAGATAGTTCAATATTTCAGAATCGAGCAGGCTAGGTACGCCCCGCTTCAAAGGCGATCCCAATAAATCATCATCATTATCATCATCATCATCATCATCATGTCGTGTGTGGAAATTAAGGAAAGGTCTTTAGGCCCAGTGGTTTGGGGTCTTGGGGTCAAAGGTAAAACTACAAATGAAGCACTGCAGGGTGACATGGGTTGGGCCTGTTTTCTAGTCAGAAAATTAGAGAGCAAAAGCACTTTCGAAGAAAGACTCAGGAGCATAGATGAAAACAGAGTAATTGATGTGACAATGCGAGGGAGTGACAGAGAAGGCACCGATTGCGACACAGGAGGCTCAGATGGAAGCTCGACCACCAGAGGAAGACTACTCCCCGACAAGTATTTTGGCGAGTACCGTCGGGAGACAGATCTCACGGCTACTGTCTTTTAAAGCGAATGGCTTTCTTTTTTTATTTCAGCCGTTTTCGTGCTTGTTCGGTGGTCGGTCTATTTTCGGTGCTCGGACTCGGCAAGGAAAACGTTCGCTCCCTCTCTTTTTCTATTTCGTTTGTTAGATTCGGGCTATTCGCTTACATTAGGAATCATCCGTCGGTGGTGTCTGCACAGTTCTTTTTGTCTTGACGGGTGATGAAAAAATAACATTGCACAGATGAATGCCATGCTTTGACGACCCTCAGGAAAAGCTCTGTCCTTCTTTTCTTTCTTAGCAGTTGTATATCATGTATATATTGAAAGGCTGGACACCAGAGGTACTGACAGCACGTGCGTTGTCCACCACCGTGCCGACAGGCGCGTACGAGGGAACAAAATAAAGCGACGAAATGCAGCAGGGGATTAACAAAATGTGTTTGTGTGTGTGTGTGTGTGTGGGGGGGGGGGAGGGGAATCGTTTTGAAACAATGTTATTGACCGCCTTGGAAAAACTGCACTTCAGATCGAGTTCGCATCTGGTTGAAAGACTGGACATTTTATGGGTAATGTTTAGGGAAAGCTTAGCTCTTCTGGTACAGTTAACAGCTTTCCAAATACTGAATACTCGTTTTTTGGCTATTTTCAAGAGTTATAGGAAGCGCCTAGAGTGGTTGCTCGCTGTCTTCGGAAAACTGAGAGCGACATCGGTTTCCTAATTGGTGGAAATAGAGGGCACTTTAGTTCCGATGTACGGGCAGAGTTTAATGTGTACGCAACGTCACAGAAGTGTTGTACACGTATTTTCTTGATGTCATGAGAACGCGAAATGTAACATCCAATTGAAGTTACAATAGCGTCCACTTACTGAGTCATATACTAGTATGTAGGTGGGCAACGTAATAAAGTGTGTGGTTTAATTACAGACAATTGTAACTCCTATTAAGGGGGGGGGGGGGGGGTGGAGGGCAAAATCGACTAAAAATGCAATTTTTTATTTTAGCACCACAATTTGCTAGTATTATTGGCGAATGTTTCCACCAAGTGGCACCCTCAGATGCCCAACGTAAAGTATTTAGAAATGGCGCCAAACGTGCCTATCCTCGTGACTCCGCCAACTCGCCGCTCAACTTTGTGTTATGTGCTGTGGCGTCCACTTTGTTCTTGGACGTCTAAATGTTCTTACATATACAATCATTTAAAAATATTAATCACATTTATTTTCTCTGAAAAGGAGGAGTACGGGACTAAAAGCTACAACAGCTTGACGAAGTCCCGACACCTTGCCAGTTGGAGAAACAACTGGATGACGGCCAGTCATACATAAGAATTGCAAAGTGGGCAAGCAATAGAGAGTGTCGATTAATACAGAATGAAAGTAACAGAACGTCAAACAATCACACAAGCAAACAATGGCAGTACAATTATTCAACAACATGAACAGCAGTTGTCAACTAGAAGAGGAAGGAAATGGAAGGCATATATGCGTCTAGCTAAATAAATGCTTTCAATGGGTCTCTTCGATTATCCGTCCCTGACAGTCACGGACTGCCCGCAGCAGTCCATTCAGCCAATGAGCGTTGCGTGTGCAGCATCTCGGACGGTCCGGGACTGTCAAAGACGGATAATCGAAGAGGCCCAGTAGTTCAGTACGGAGCCCAATAGGGGCCATGATAGTCGCGGGAGTTCGCGCGCGAACATTTGTTAAGGTCCGCTTTCGCGCCGTTACCATACCCGCGTTCTGATCCGCGCTCTGCTCGGAAAAGGAACATTTTCTCGGCAACCAATGCACTTTTCAAATGGTAATTTTTGTGAATTGTTCCTGAATACCGTTGGCCTCTACTGAACCAAATAAAATGTGTTGCCACTGAAATTTAGCTTTTTCATTAAAGCTTTTGTTTAAGAAAAAGCAATAAAATTTATGTCATCAGAACACATTTCTTACTTAACAATGGTCATACCTAGAGTTATTCTTTGTTTTTCGGAAAAACACCCACTGCATGTCCAAAAACCCCAAATGTTTTGACTATTGTACCTATGAAGAACTTTTCTAAAATCTTACTTCAAGAAATAAAAAAAAATTATTTTAATTTTAGGAACGGTTCAGTTTTTTGGCACCAAATTTAAAACCCATTTAGTAAATCGCAATTTTTCAAACCGTCTCAAGAACTTATTCAATTTTCATGAAGAATAACAAAGTTGGAGGCAGTAGTAGCTGAACACCTAGATTTGCTATCCATTCCCCCTTAAGTGTGCTAGAAAGAAACAGCTTCACTGGACATTGGCCAGTCATTTTGCAAAGTCGCACAAAGCTGTCGTGCTATCTTCTTCTTCCTTTATTTTTAGCAGCCGCTTCTGCTAATATACCACTTATGTTTCGCTCTTTACAAACTACTCTAACTATTCGGGAACGCGTCGACGTTGCTTAATGACACCTCTTTTCTTGACTGCTCATCCCTAATTTTGTTTTCTCTCTCTCCTAACCCGTTAAGAGAAATCCATGCTTCTGTGAAACAGTTAACTCGAACGCTCTTTTTCTTCAACAAATTGCAGACAGCCACTGTCTTAATTGTGCGAGGCGGTTTAATGATGCTCGACTATCAGAACGTGCGACGCCCGCGGCCGAAAATTTGTGAACACTATACACCCAACTTTCTACCATCCTCGTGTGCACGAGTTATATTAATGGTTGTATCCAACACAGCTGCGTCGTGGGAAATTCGTTGGGTGAATAAGTGTTCGTGCTTAATTAGCCGTTTGATCACTGGCTAATCTCGCATAAGATGTGGAAACGTTTTCCTGCGACACATTAGTCCAGAGCAATTAACGTGCTTAAGTAGAAGTACGTTCTTTTCTTGAGGTCGCTATCCTTATTTCGGCCGCATTGTTTCTCATTAAAATCAAGTATACGAGTCAGTGTAAAAATATCAAAATGAACTGACTAATGAAGGACGGACTATTTCTACGGGCGGACGCATTTAACGGTATCTTGAAGCGCGTATTTAGACGTACACTGCAGGCTGTGATACCATCATCTCACAGAAGGCTAAAATAAAATTGTATCCGTACAGAAATGCCCACTTGATATACATTATGTAGACAAAGCGCATTTGATGCGAAAAAAAAGAAGAAAAAACATTGAAAATGCCACTTGTTCCAGGAAGCCATACTGCAAAATGTTCTCTAGGCGTATCACAAACACATTAACACCAGTAATTTCGGGTTTATATGGCGGCATTTATCGGAGGTGTGGTAACGGGAAGGAAAGGGTGACGCCATAAAAGAGTTGGTGTCCTGCAAGCCCACTCGACGCCAGCATCCCAGTAGTGTGGCCATGCTAGATTAACGCGGATGGCTGCGGAAAAAAGGATTTATTAGGAGATTAACCCTTCTCGACCGAAGATCTTGCCCTGGATTGGAGAATCCTCCAGCTAAGATAAGCTTTTTTTTCATTGCAAGCGTACGCTTTGTTTTGACCTCCCAATTATCGGCTTTCCTCGCATCGTCGTGCTTCTCGTTGAAGGTCATGCCAAGTCCGCTCGGCAGCTTTTGTAGTCAAACAAAGGAGACCAACCATATCATATGGCAGCTTGGATATTCTGCTCAACATAATAAAGCAAACGGAATCTAAGATAACATTGGAAGGAGTCAGCATGAACAAAGGCGAAATGTTTCTTTCGTTCACACCTGTCCCAATGAACTCTCTTTAAGTAACTCTTTTTGCTGACTTGGTTTCATTCCGTTTACACATCCGGAGAACGCATTTGGCAGCACTTATCGGTCGCCCCTAAGAAGGAGCACTAAGGGAGTTCAGTCGTATTGACTATGCAGTCAGAGGTCAACCGAATCGTAAGAAGGCCACCTTTCAACGGGTTCGAGTGAAAACTGGAAGAATTATCAAATAATCAAACGGCATCTGGCTAATGTTTGCAGAAAAAACAGCACACAAATAGTGCATTACGCCGACACTATCCTGTGAGGCCTACACGTGTGTACGTCAACAATGAAACTTGAAAGCAAGCGATGGACCTCGCAAGGAGCGATAGAACAGAAAAAGTTGTCGCAGTTTCACCTGAAAGGCGAAGCATCAATTGCGATAGCAAACTTGTAGAGAGCTATACGGACTAATGATATTAGCTTTATCAGCTGTATAAACTTGGACATGCAGCAGCATCGGCAACACGCAGTACTGTTGTCGACGCCATCGGCGTTTTGCCCGCGTTCGCTCAAAATGCGTGCGGCGTTGGTGACTGTTGCCGGAGCCTCTGATATAAATAGGCACTGCGTGCCGCAGCTAAACGTCGCCTCCCTTCCCTCCCCCTCCCCCACGGCCTCTCGCTCGTTGGAAGAAGGCGCGTTTGCTCTACATACATGGTGATTGTGAAGGAGAACAGAGACGCCTACTTCTGCAGCCCTTAAGCAAGCACGGCGCAGAACGCGCGTTTGTTCTCCGCCGTGCGTTCACTCCCCGTGAAAGACGCGCCCCTCGCGCCCTTTCACTCGCACATACAGCGTTCGGCGCTTCTTTCGCTCCCACTTACCCCTCCCCGTTGGCGCTGAGCCGTGCTCCCTCAAGGGCTGCAGAAGATAGCGCCAACCTTTCCCTTTCCCTCAAGAACCACTTATATATAGCGGCGACGATTTCTTTCTTTCTCTGGCGCTGAGCCGTGCTCCCTCAAGGGCTGCAGAAGATAGCGCCAACCTTTCCCTTTCCCTCAAGAACCACTTATCGGCGACGATTTCTTCTCCAAATGACGTCATACGGAACCTCACGGCGACGGCGACGGTGACAGCGACGCCGACGGCAGAAATCTGCTTTTGAGTGTCCATATAAGGGCTATCGCAATAAAAGATGTGCCTAGCATTAGGAGCTAGGTAGATAACAGGATGGATGTCGAAGAAAGTGCGCGCACATGTTATTCAAGTCGATGATATATATATATATATATATATATATATATATATATATATTAACTAAAAGTTCAGCAGATCTTGTAGCGTAGAGTATAGTAACCCGGTGGCATATTAGAGTAACAGTATGTTTGCCAACGGCAAAGCAATTTAGTCGGGGAAACCAGAGGATTTGGAGGCTCTATGAGAATAGAACATTTTCAGGTAACATTCTCACGTATACGATGGCCTCATACCCGCTACTGCCCTTATTAACGGCATCTGGGCTAACAACCGCTTACGAGTGTGTCAGAGGACGTGTTTCCATGTTAAGGCCAAACTACACGTACGCTTGCCGGTGCTGGCGGCCACGCGTCTCACGCATGCGGAGATGGTTCAGAACAGATCGTACGCGTCGAAGCACTGCGCGAACCCAGATATCTTCCTTGTATCTTCTTCAGACAAATAACGGCGCTCTGGCTGCCGCACAAAAATATGAAAGGATGTCTACGAATGCGAAAATTGTGAACCAAGAAGACGCGTGCTAGCGCGCGTCTTGCAGGTACAAACCGCCATTTCTCGCGAGATGGGGGGAGGGGGGGGGAGGCAATGCAAGGCGCGTGAGCGGGTGCTTTCTTTCGCGTGCCGGCATGCGTACGCGCTGTTTGGCGTTTAGTGCGCACCTTGCGCCTTGCGAAGATATCACAAAAAAGTCGCAGTTTCACCTGAAAGGCGAAGCATCAATTGCGATAGCAAATTTGTAGAGAGCTATACGGAGTAATGATATTAGCTTTATCAGCTGTATAAACTTGGACATGCAGCAGCACCGGCAACACGCAGAACTGTTGTCGACGCCGTCGGCGTTTTGCCCGCGTTCGGTCAAAATGCGTGCGGCGTTGGTGACTGTTGCTGGAGCCTCTGATATAAATAGGCACTTGGTGCCGCAGCTAAACGTCGCCTCCCTTCCCTCCCCCTCCACCCCTCCCCCACGGCCTCTCGCGCGTCGGAAGAAGGCGCGTTTGCTCTACATATATGGTAATTGTAAAGGAGGAAAGAGACGCCTACTACTGCAGTCCTTAAGGGAGCACGGCGCAGAACGCGTGTTTGTTCTCCGCCGTGCGTTCACTCCCGTGAAAGCGCGCGTCCCTCGCGCCCTTTCACTCGCACATACAGCGTTCGGCGGCGCGCGGCGACGATTTCATCTCCATTGACGTCATACGGAACCTCACGGCGACGGCGACGCCGACGGCAGAAATCTGCTTTGAGTGTCCATATAATTGCTATCGCAATCAAAACAAAGCTATTATTTTACTGCGATAGCAATTATATGGACACTCAAAAGCAGATTTCTGCCATCGGCGTCGCCGTCGTCGTCGCCGTCGCCGTATGACGTCAATGGAGATGAAATCGTCGCCGCGCGCCGAACGCTGTATGTGTGAGTGAAAGGTCTCTCCCTTCCCCCTTCTCCCACTATTTCCCTCTTTCTCCCCCCCATAACCTTCCCCCCAGATGCTGAGCCGTGCTCCCTATAAGGGCTGCAGAAATATGCATCTTTTCCCAACCTAAATCTCTACTGAGTGAAAGGGCGCGAGGGGCGTGCGCTTTCACGGGGAGTGAACGCACGGCGGAGAACAAACACGCGTTCTGCGCCGTGCTCCCTTAAGGACTGCAGAAGTAGGCGTCGGTGAACTAGATGAATTTCCCAAAATAAAATCCGTCATTAAAACCGTAAAGTACGACTTAACCACAACCTACAGACCTAGATAGCGTAGGATTGTAATTTGAACATACGAGAAAACATAATTCTGTTACGAGGAAACTCAAACACAAACCTTTTTTTCCAGCATTTCTACCATTCATAAAGCGGTGCGCCCGGGTATCTTACTTGCAAAACACCATCCAGATGGCGCTTGCCTCCTCGACAGCGTTAGGGAGCCTACATGCAACGGCGTTGCATGTAGGCTCCCTACGACAGCGTAAAGCGGCAGCGGCGCGCAGAGGCGAAGCTTAAGTGCCCGGCAATTCTTTTTATTTGTGGTTTCACTGCCTTTATTGCTTACAATGCTGTATACCATCCTTATTGATTTCTTAATTATTTATTTAAATACAATAATTATTTTTTTGTTTATTTCTAGCACCTCAATGGCGCCAATTTCATCGGACCAAGATAATCTTGGCGCAGAATATTTCCTAGGTACGTCTAGGTGCTAACAGGGAGAGATCGCAGGGCTTGATGTTACGTATTCCCGAATAACGTAGGACTGCTTGCGATGAAAAGTAAGATGGGAGAATGTTTGAGTGTTCAAACACATTAACCACTTGCAGCACAAATCTTCGATGAGAATTTATCGCTGTTTTCGGAATTTTGCCGTTGTCCTTTTTCACACCGAGCATGATGCGGCTGCAGTTATAGAGACGTAGTATTGTGATGACCAATTTTATTATTATTACCGATGACCGCTTTCATTATTATATAAACAATCTTAAAGGTAAATTTTGTTTTGCATTTTAGGTGACGCAACGCAGCTGTGTCGGCTGCGAGAAAGAGTAGCCTTCACTAACTCATACAACTATCACATTCGAATGCCCGACTCACCATGTGCGCCAAGTGCAGGTGTGAAGAGACGACCGATGATCTCCTTTGCCACTGTCCCAGCTTTGATAAACAGCGCCAGACTCACCAGCGTGCCTTAGTAGACTAAACGATCGCCCTTTTACAGAAGGAAAGGCTTTTGGAGCTTGGCCTAACAGTTCATCAGCCCATAAAGCCATTAGAATTCGTCTACAGTACCTGAATGCAAGATACTTTAGTGCCTGCCTATAGATACGCTGCACCTCGCTTAGTGCAAGCAAAAGTTTGGCCTACGGCTAGTATCTTCTCTCTCTCCTTCTTTCACTCCCCCATCCCCCTCCCCGTGTGTAAGGCAGCAAACCGGACAAAGTCCTGTTGACCTCCCTGCCTTTCCTCCCTACATTCTCTCTCTGGTCTTGCGTTTTATTTTTGTCATCTCACATGACTTTCTGTCAACGCTACCAGCGCCTGTCGAAGTAAATGATGATGGAAGGTACGCAGGTGCGCTGCTCTGTGCCGTCGTCTTCCAAGGCACGGCCGTTGGATAAATTATTTAATTGCGATAGCAATTATATGGACACTCAAAAGCAGATTTCTGCCGTTGCCGTTGCCGTCGCCGTCGCCGTCGCCGTGAGGTTCCGTATGACGTCATTTGGAGATGAAATCGTCGCCGCGGTAGGTAAGTGGTTCTTGAGGGAAAGGGAAAGGTTGGCGCTATCTTCTGCAGCCCTTGAGGGAGCACGGCTCAGCGCCGCGCGCCGAACGCTGTATGTGCGAGTGAAAGGGCACGAGGGGCTCGTCTTTCACGGGGAGTGAACGCACGGCGGAGAACAAACGCGCGTTCTGCGCCGTTCTCGCTTAAGGGCTGCAGAAGTAGGCGTCTCTTTTCTCCTTTACAATCACCATATATGTAGAGCAAACGCGCCTTCTCCGACGCGCGAGAGGCGTGGGGGAGGGGGAGGGAAGGGTGGCGCCGTTTAGCTGCGGCACCAAGTGCCTATTATGTCAGAGGCCCGGCAAACAGTCACCAACGCCGCACGCATTTTGAGCGAATACGGGCAAACGCCGATGGCGTCGACAGCAGTTCTGCGTGTTGCCGATGCTGCTGCATGTCCAAGTTATACAGCTGATAAAGCTAATATCATTACTCCGTATAGCTCTCTACAAGTTTGCTATCGCAATTGATGATTCGCCTTTCAGGTGAAACTGCGACAACTTTTTTTATCCAGCGGCCGTGTCCAAGGTCTCGTTGCCTGCGTCCCTCAACGCGTTGTATCCTCCCTCGCCACCAACTGCTGCTGCCATCACCCGCTATTGCGCTGAGCCGTGCTCCCTCAAGGGCTGAAGAAGGATAGAGCAACCTTTCACTTCTAC